>NC_053414.1:17334516-17634516 GCF_016859285.1 Xiphias gladius | reverse complement strand
TAGTTCCCATACTCATATATAATATACATATCTGCGCTTAGATGACTATACATAGCTTGCACACAGTGGGGTATCCCGTCTTGTCACATGCACACATGTATGTGAGTTGACACACAATTATACACCTTGCACTTTCTAATGCGTCTGCCTGTCACATATACCTGCAAGCTCACTCCCGAACACATACAAACTTGGCTGCTGGACTGTCACATAGTATATGCACATATGGAAGAGCATCGCTATTTTCTCGGTTTCTCACACACAATACAGCAGGCAGTGCAGGGATGCGCTAAGCCGGAGAGATGCCCAGCAGAATGAGAATGGAAAGGAATACTGCGGGCAAAAGAAGAACAATGGGGCTAAGGGGAGAGTGGAGCCTGCCAGAGACGCACTCTGCAGTGAAAGCAGAATAATGGAATAGAACCAACACAACTCGCTCAAAAACAATGAAACTTAACCCAGAGATAGATGGGGATGAAACAATGAAATATAACAGTCCCATTCTTAGCTCGGGGGTATCAAGAAGTGAGAGTGAATAATGTGGCTCTATATGAGTAAGCCTAATATGCCTTGGATAATGTAATAAGCAATTTACACAGAGCGGTTGTGTGAGCAACACTCTCTGCAGTATTACCACTACTGCAGCTTTTACTGTCTTTTTTTTATTTTTTTATTATTATTATCACAAACCACCGGGGCTCAAATTTATTTAACTTCCTTCTCTCTCACCTGCACTCTCTGTCTCTCCCCTGCTCATTCCTGCAAGCCTTATTACAGACCCTTCTTAAGGCAGCAGGGATTACATGAGTATATAATTTCCAGCCTTGACAGGCCAAAGGAATTGTCATATGAGCTCTGAGACGAGGTGTCACTGGGCTGCAGAAAGAGTTGCCTCACTAACGGACTGGTTACACTCTGTGTGGGCTCATGTAGGTGCATGTGTACACATCAGTGTGCGCACGAGTGTTTCTGTGTTTTGTGTTTTCTCTGCATAATGATTCTCCCAGCATAGTTGCTATGTATTGATTAGCTATACTCAGATTCATGACCCTGTCTGATATTACCAGTAGGGCTCTGCAGACCAGAACTCAGCAGCCTCATCGTCTCTCGTCGAACAAGGCTCCATAACCAGTAATGGCTGTGTTTGTGCTTCAGCATATCCCACTTTCTTGTAATGATCCTTTTAGTTTACAAGTTCAGAGCATACATGTGCGTGTTCATAATGAAAGATCATTGTTATTTGTCTCCTCTGTCTTTAAACCCAAATACAAAATATTTTCTAAGTTTAATATAAATTGATCAAAATAGAGGAGCATGGATTTGCCTTGAAACAAAAAACTATTATGCTTCAAAGAACAACAAACTCAAGACCCTAAAGAGACAAATGAGAAAATGACTCTAAAAATTAAGCGCACATATTTACAGTAGCCTTCTATTTGTCTATCCATCCAGTTCTCAGTGCAAAAAATTGTGATCGCAAATCCTTAACAAATCCAAGCCTACGCTATATTTTGCAATAGAGACATTGTTCATTGATGAGACAGAAGATGTTTTTGTGTTCCAGGGATGTGTCTCTTGCCTTTATTTGCACATTTATTGACTGTTTCTCCTACCTTCCTCTTCTCACTGTCCTGGACCTCATTGTCTGAAGTTCCCCTTTATTCTTTTAATCGGCTTTCAGCAGTATAAGCCAAGGCATTTCCTGTAACACTGCTGATGATGCGAGATCACAAGTGGAGAATTACACACGCAACTTGAAATGCTGCAACAGGGAAGCAAGAGCAATTATATATTTAGTGACACTATGTTTCTGGGAATAATGGGGGAGCTCTCTCACTAAAACACAGTGATGGGTTTAATTAAGTTGAAGATGCTATTTGATGTTTCTCTGTGACTCACACCCACTGTGTCATGTCTTACAGTCGCTGTTTTGGACTTTTTCCTCATTGATGGTTTGTCTCTTTTTGTTCCTTTCCCTCTTATACTCTGCATCTTCTCTCTCTTTTTATTTTCTTCTCTCTCTCTCACCACAGGTGGCCCGAAGCCTGATGGCTCCACTGTCACTGGACATTGCAGGGGACCCAGACAGTGAGCGTGCATTAGGGAAACAGCGCCTCAGCGTAGCTATTGGTGTCCTGGCAGGAGCCGCAGCAGTCATCCTAGTGATTCTCCTTGTAGTTACAGCTCGGCAATGCGGGGCTCAGGGCAAGAATGGCTACGAGGCTGGTAAGAAGGAGCCAGAGGAAGACTTCTTCAGTCCTCCAGGAGCTCAACCGCAGGCCAGCCGTGGTGGGGGATCAGATCGTGGACGCAAACCCCGACGGGACAAACGTAATGGAAGCGGCGGTAGTGCAGCTGCAGGAGGAGGGAAGTCAGACAGGTCGCTCTACAGCGGTATTGTCACAGTCAACGGACTGCGTCGCCATGCCAATGACGATGATGAGGAGGATTTGAGTAGTGCTAGTGAGCGCCTGGCAGCCCGCTACTGTGCTGTTGACGGTGACCCCGGCAGCCCACGGATGGGCGGCGGCAGGAGGCACCAATCAAGCCCAGATCTGGCCAGGCACTACAAATCCAGCTCACCTCTCCCTGCAGTGAACCTACAGCCCCACTCCCCCCCAGCTGAGGGAAAGAAGCACCAGGCGGTCCAGGAGCTGCCTCCCTCCAACACGTTTGTGGGCAGTGGAGGATGTGTGGGGAGTGCCGGCTCCAGCAGCAGCAGTAGTGGGGGCAGTGGCAATGCAGATGCCATGTCCCTGGGATCTGACCAGTGCTCAGAGTATGGTTGCCAGACCGGGAACAAGTACAGCAAACAGGTAGGAGCTCTGGGAAGGGACTGGGACTTCTGTCTCTCTTTCTCTTTGCATGCTCCCTGGCCTCATCTCTTCTTATTCACGTATCTGCTGACATACTGTACAGCACACCCCATTGCTAACGTCAAAACACCATTTTATCTCCAAAAAAAGAGCTGTCAGTGTTTGCGCGTGGTTCCTCACACACTTGTGTGTCAGTGTCAGTATCCTAAGCCTGTGAGCAGTGTGATGGTACCCTGCTGTCAGAGTGCGTGTGTACTCCGTGTCAAACATCAGTCATCAGTTTAGCAAGATCTAATGCAAGGGACATGAGTCAACCCCCTACTGTAGCCGAACAATATGTGAATGTGCATTTGTGTATACATGCATGACTGTTTGTGTGTGTGTGTGTGTGTGTGTGTGTGTGTGTGTGTGTGTGTGTGTGTGTGTGTGTGTGTGTGTGTGTGTGTGTGTGTGTGTGTGACCATGTGTATAAACCCCTGAGGAGTTCAGTTGGAGTAAAGACAAAGAAGGAGTGGGCGAATAGTTGTTTCCATCGGGGTAATTGGTCATTCTGTGTTTCTGTTTCCCTTTTCAAGCTGTTATGTTTCTTACATTCAGCATATATTGTTATGCTGTAAACAATATCAGCTGCATAGATAATGAACGCACTGGCTTTGGTGTTTGCTACGGGAAGCTGCAGTTAAAAGCTGAAGTCCTGCTGACAAATAAATACTGTATAAAGATGGCCACTCACCCTTCTGACCCCCCCACCCCACCCTCCACACACACACACACACACACACACACACACACACACACACACACACACACACACACACACACACACACACACACACACACACACACACACACACACACACACACACACACACACACACACACACACACACACAGACAACATCTATCATCATAGACACACTGACACAGCAGCAGGGTCTCCCTAGTCCATGGGGAGTGCTCCTAAGAGTGACGCTTGAGTGACAGCCAACCCTTCTTAAAAGGGTGGCGTCTCATTTCCTTGACGGACAGCTCTACATTTATCCTCCCTTTGGTGAAAAAGTGCTGATGTGGTCATTAAAAGGGAAGGAGAGTAACTTCTTAGGCTAATCAATTCATACATGGACTCTCTGATCCTGCTCAACACACACACACACACACACACACACACACACACACACACAGACACACACACAGGAACAACCACATATCCGCATACACACACCAGAGGTTAATCCATTACGGAGTCAATCCTCTTAATCTGCCGTTCCCAGGGTAAGAAAATGCTTACTGGGAGAGTTTGGTGTTCATGCTTACGTGCACTCAAAACATGCCAGCACACATACGGAGATATGCAGACACGCAAACTGACGGCATAATGAATTATTGATTGTATGGGGTAATTAACTTCTCTGCTGCATACCCCCGCCCCACCCTAGCCTATCCCAGGGGGGTTTCATACACAACTGTGTGTGTGTCTGTGCATGTGTCTAAGACTTATTTGGATGCTCATGTGTGACTGCGTTCACATACAAGTCTGAATTTGTTAACTCCAACAGTTTGGCAACATGAGCAGGTTTGTGTTGTTGGGTGCCTGCCACTGTGCTTTAAGGACTGCTTATTACATGAAGGCATATGCATTTTATATGTGAGTGCCAGTGAGAGATAGACTCAGGGCGTAATAGGTGGCGAGTATGTGCTAAATGTAGGAACTGGGACGCTGACAGAATTTGGAATAGCATTAGATCGGGAGTGGGAGAGAGTTTTTTTGGAGGTTAGGAGGGGAGGAAGATGGAGTAAACGAGATGGGGGGCAGGGGCTGGACTTTGAATTTCAAAGCTACTTTACTGGGTCAGTGAAAACTCTAAAAACCGTTCATCTGAAGTCAGCACATCATCAGACCAACTAGGGTGCTCCAAAGAGGAAAAAAAAGGATGAAAAAAAAGGCAAGTAATAAAAACTGGGCATCATGGATAAAGATCAATATTGCATCAGAGAGGCGACACGATGATAAAACAGCTCAGTCAACGGTGTTGGTTCTCTTTTAAATATAGATTGTTCACTGAGTAGAAGGGAAGGAGAGGGACGAGGCAGGATATCCATTTCAATGGACATGAATAAATACAAAACTGAACAGGAGAAGAGGGGGGGAGAGAGTAAAAGAGTGAGTTGGGGCCTGTGTACAACAGAGAGCAGGAACAGGACTGAAAGGTGGAGTCAAGCTGAAGGGGAAGGGATGGGTAAAGATATGTGCAAGAAAGAGGGGCAATAGCATAAAAAGGAAGAGAAAATTGGGGATTGGGGATGAGAGTGTAGTGTTTTGTACATGGATTAGGGGTTGGTATCATCTGAAACTTTTCAATATTAGTGCCTGTATAATACGTGAGTTTCGGTACCAGTAACAAAAGGATTTTTTTTCAATACCTAAGCTAAAGTTCTCAAATTTTAAATGGTGTTTAGATACAAGTAGCAGAACAAGACCTTTGCCAAAATAAAATTAAGTCTAAAATAAGCAAAATTCTGATTTAAAACAGTAAACATTCGATAAAAGAATGAGTTAACAAGTCTAGACAAGACATGAGGTACTTGACATTTTTTCGTACTCAGTGCCACAGACACATTTTTGTTGGTACCAGAAAAGTATTGAGGTTCGATACTAGGCCCTAATGCTGATGGAGAAAGTGTAAAAGAGGAGTTTGGAGTAAGAGTTTCCAAGTAGGGAGAGGCAGGGAGAACGAGTGTGTGAGAGAGAGAGAGAGAGAGCGAGAAAGAGAGAGGTCTGGTTTGGGTGGCAGCCAGAGAGAGAGAGAGTGGACTGCTGAGATGTGGGTCATCAGGATACCCATTGGCATCAGGACACATTAATGATCACAGCAGTCACATGGCACTGTAAGTCAATATGGGCAAAGTGGCCTCATTCTCCCCTCTAAACACTACCACACATGCATAACACCACAAAACTGCTTTTTCTGTCCGTTGTCCTAAGTCAACCACAGCAAAGTTCATTGTGGTTGTTTGAACTCAACATTATGTTTCAGTTTTTTTGGGTTTTTATTTTTTAGTATTCTTCTTATCACAGTGTGTAACTTATCTTGATGAGCACTTTGCACTGTCCTTTTCTTTCTCTTTACCTCTCCTTCTGACTCTCACCCTCTGTTCTTTTCTGTCGCTCTTCTTCTTTCTTTGCCATATGCGTGGCCATAAATCTAAACACCCCACCACCGCTACTTTTGCGTCTTCCATGCGCCACACTGACCTCTGCGAATGAATCGACTCAGCGTTTTCACTAGTGCGACTTCTTCTTCTTTTACTGTAGTGAGCACTTTCTCTCTCTGGACCCAGAGGGTGTGTGGGGGCAGGTGCGGTGCCACAAAGGCTGAATCGAACCAGACACACACCCGCTTCCACACACACACACATCCAATGCCTAATCAATGCCCCGTTAACAAGGCCAAGACTGCAGTAGAAACAGGTGGGTTGACAGCGTGGTTTTTTTTTGTGCATTGCACAGTTCCACTGTGCTTGGTTAAGGTCAGTGTTGGGCTCTCACGATGCGGGGCGCCACAGTGTTTTGACACAGCAAGGACAGGGTATGGAGATGACTTTGTGGTGGAAAGGACTCATCCGGCCAGTCTTGTTCATCTAATTGGACTGTATAGACGGGCACTGGCGGAGAGATTAGGTCTACTGGATTATAAAACTGAAAAGCAGCTTTTCATTTCAACGAAATCCCCCCAGGATTAAATATGATGAGCGTCTGTCATAGACTCACACTCATCCCTCCACGTGCTCAGGCACACCACATGGACGCATCCGCACATACGCCACCTGTGATAACATGCGGCATGTATTAGGGACATAGAGGTGAAGGCACCCTCAACCAGAAACAAACAGAAACACACACACACACACACACACACACTACCCTCCCTCTCTCTCTTTCTGTCTGTTCACACACACACACACACACACACACACACACACACACACACTGCAATCGACCCGTGGCCCCTGTCATGATGATACGCAATGCACTGATGTATTTATGAAAGCCACAGCAAGTTAAGGCCGTACAGCCGGCCACATGCTCATGGGGTGAGTAGGTGGGGAGGTGAGGAGGTGGGGTAAGCGAGAGTTGAGAAGGACGAGGTAACCAAAGTGGGGATCACCCGACGAGGCAAACTGAAAACTGATCTACTGACCTGGAGACAAAGAGCGAGGGGAGGGGACAGGGAGGAGGTGAGAGTCAGTGGGCATCAGAGAGGTAAGATGAGCCTGATAGAAAGAAGTGAGAGAGCGAGTGAGAGAGGTACAGATGATGAGGGGTGATGAGATGAAGAAAGGTTCAAACATTAAAGGAAAATGGAAACAGATGCGTGTTTGTGTTAGATGCTCGGCTGTGGAGGTGGAACACATGCTTACCCTGTAAACATTGATTTTCTGCTTGACCAGGGTCATATGGATACCTTCCAAACACGCTGTACTTGAAGGTGCTTTCACATTTGTGGTTCAGTTCCATTAGGGCAGAACAAAGAAAAACATTAAACACTGTTGCCTTTTAGTTCTAGTCTGTTTTGTGTTTAACTTACTGTACTACAGACATTAAATCACTTTGACTGACTTGAAAGTTTCGGCTTTATTTATCCCTTCTGGTGGTGACAAAGAGCTCTTTAAGTAATAGCTGGTTTTGAGCATTATTAGTTAAGACTGCTACTGGACCTCTTCTGTTGTATTGTAAATCATGAATGATTAAGTTTTACCAAGTTTTTAATATATTTAATCTTTGATAACTATGTATAAATTAGAATATTTAATTTGCTATGATCGGAAAACACACAAATCCTATCTTTTAATTCAAGTAAAGCTTTGTAATTTATACTACTGTCACATAATTACAGTTACAGAATCTGATGTGAATGAAAAGTTCACCAAAGTTTGCTCGAGAATTGAATTACAGCAAAAAAAAAAAAAAAAAAATTTAACTCAATGTCCACTTAACAGCTTTTTCTAGGAGCTTTCAGTCACATCTCACAGTCTTCCTTTGTCATCGTGTGACTTAAGAATCTGGTCATGTAATAACAGGTGGTCGTTTGTGGAGGGGGAGATTGTAACCCCTTTGCTTTATCACCAGATTTAGTTTGAACTGTATCAATTATGGTAGATGTGAAAAAGCACCCTATCAACACCCTAACTCTATTTTCTCCTCACTTGCTTGTGTAACCACACTGACTGTGAATTGGGCTGTGAGCACTGTCTAAGCCTCTCCAATTGATAGCAGTGCTGTTCCTGTGCTGACACGTTGCTGTCACTGGGTGGCCAGTGTAGACTAGGTGTACGTTTAAATGTCCTCAGTAGGATGACGGTGAGCTCCTAAAACGGATGTTTTGGTTATCCTTCTTTCTTAATGTGTTTTGTTTAAAGATCAGAATAATGATCAGGTGAAGGTAAAGGCAAGGGGAGGCATGTCATGGTAAGGGTTAAGCTTAGTTTTAGGATTAATGAATTGAAAGTCAGTGAAACCTCCTCACAAACTTATTATATTAAAGATGTGTGTGTTTGTGTGTCTTTGTGTGAATTTGAGTGTGTGTGTGTGTGTGTGTGTGTGTGTGTGTGTGTGTGTGTGTGTGTGTGTGTGTGTGTGTGTGTGTGTGTGTGTGTGTGTGTGTGTGTGTGTTTCCATGTGTGAGCTCAGGACAGCGGGACAAAGACAGAAAGACAAAGCGAGGAGAGAATAAGAGGGAGTGAGATTGCAGGAGGCAGAGGGAGAGACATTGTCTGTTTCCTCACTCATCAAGGTCACCCAGAGCTGGAATGTGATTGGAAGTCCTCTGTCTGTCTTGGATGTTTACCACACGATATAATGCAGACAGGCTGTTCAGCTGATAATGTTACTGTGTTAACAACTCCTCCCTTCAGCTTTTGTTTCAAGTTGTCTGTGAAATGGCAGGAATGTGGGAATGTCATTCCCACACATAACACGCACAGACAAGCTGAGGCAGGAACTCACACACACAGCAGCCACTGTCAGACGTGTGATCTTAACACACGCAGACGAGCCCACTGAAACAAGCCCTAGTGCGCACATAATAGCATATAATTATACACCCTCCCAGATCCTTATGTATATACGCTTTTCACCGCAAGCATACAAACTCTGATAAGAATATGATGACACACGAGAAGAGGGGAAAGTTTTCCGGCTCTTACATCAGTTTCTTCTTCCACTCCCTCTGGATCGAATCACATGCACGAGCCCAGGCAAACTCTGTCTCCTAGAATCACACACATCCGTAGAGGCTTACAAACACACACTCTCTTAACTCCCTGACACACACACACACACACACACACACACACACACACACTGTTGAGTGCATACAAAGACCTACATAGCAAGCCCCTCGCTGAGATGCTTCCTTTTATTTGCTTCTTGAAGACTCTGCTCTGCATTGTACAGCTCTGCATTCGGCTCATCTGCCTTCCAGCATTACCTTAATGGCTGTCTCTGGGTTGAGCAATTTTACCCAATATTGCTAAACAAAAGCGCTCTCTCTTCCACTAGACAGGGATTCTAGACAGCTTAGTAGCCCTGTGACTGGTTTTATCCACCCACACAAAAGAATCTTCAGTGCATTAAGTGGTATTGAGTTGGGTTGAATTAAATTGACTTGAATGGATTTTGAATTGAACTGGACGGAGCCCCACTCAGCTGAATTGAATAATTCTAACTGTATGGAAACGAGTAGGACTGAGTCAGACTCAAACTGAATCAAATTGAAGTGAAGTGAATTGAAGTGAGGTGATTTAAATTTGTTTACGTTGCCAGTGGATGTTTCAGCTGTCAGCTCAGGGGGCAGCATGTGAGAGATTTTTAGTGTATTACGTGGATTGACCGTATATTATTAGCTTCATTATGTTAAAGGTGCGCTGAAAATAGTAATCTTTGTTTTTTAAGCTTGTATATTGAAGTGTGAGGCTGTTAACTCTGTTCTGAAAGTTTATACTGCATATTCAGGTCTGTGCTTGCGGGCTTAATTTTTTAAGTCTGAACATTTATGTCTCTGTCCGTAAACTATCTTGTTAGTTTGTGCATTCAACTCCACTGCTTCAAGCTTTACAAACTGTGCGGTAAAAGATTATGCAAAGGGTTCTCTATGCCTGAAGCGAGCTACAGTGGTGTTCATACAGTGTGTCGTCCAACCACCTCTAAAAGCCACATTTTTCTTACCTGGCTATTTCACACTGTGTGCCTGATCCATTTTCAAGAACTCTTTATGTATCTATTTAATGAATTGTAAAAATGTGTGTAAGTGCGCGCACAAAAGCATTTATGATGTTGCGCTGAGTTGTACACATAAAAAGTGAAGGATGCAGCAGAGTGAGGAATGAAAGAATAAAGCTTGGGAGAGAAGTTCAAACGCCGTCTTACGTTATCATCTCCACCCAACCGGCCAATCAGCGCACAAAGTGGGTGTGATTATCGTATTGTCTGTTTTGAAAGTTACAAAAATTGTAAGATGCAAAACACAGTTTCCAGTCACAAACTTGAGTGTACAAACTTATAAAACTAGGGTGACAAGAAGAAACCACCATTATGTGACTGAATATTCCATAGACTGGTCGCCTGCACTGTCTGCTTCTGAACTCATCCAATAAAAAAAGCGTCTCCAACCCTCTTTCCCAATATCTGTCTGCCTCCCCCACCACACACACACCCACATACCCACATCCTCCACCGTCTGTCTTCCCTCTGATTGATCTCTCTGTTCTCCCTAAGTGGTTTCTTCTCTTTTCATCACTCTCCATCTGGATCTCCCATCTTTTCAAAATGTATTCTTTAATGGTTCCAAACACTTTTTAATAACACTTAATAGTTTCTTTAAATTCTGCAAATGACTTCTAACAACCCTCTCCATTTTCCTCTCCCTCTCTTACTCTGTTTTTAGACTGTAGTTAAAGTATGCTTTAATCTTTGCTTTTCATTTTTTCTCATTGAATAAAATTAAGCATGCTACCAAGGAACAAGCCTAAGGTGTGAATAACTGCACTGAACAATATGGTTTATGCATTGTGGCCACTGGTGAATCAGAGCATATTTCCCTCACCGGATATCAGCTTATTAGATCTTGTGTGAGTGCGAAAGACTGGCCCCGGTAGCGCTGTAGTCCAAAGCCAATGTTTTTGCCCGGGGCTAAGTGTAGCCATCTGTTTTAGAATTGTTGGTGGAATATAGATAAATCGAAAGATCAAGATGGAGATAGAAAAGAAAGGGGGAGTCAGAGGAAGAGACGGGAAAATCAGTGGAACGGGAGAAAAGACACATTCCTGGTCAGTACCCATGGCTGAGAAGGAACGGGATGGTGGTGGTGGGGGAGTAGGGGTTGAGGTTATAAGAGTTGGGTAGGCAGATAAAGAGAAATTGAGCGAGTGGGAGAAAAGGTGATGCTTCAATGAGTGGTAGTGGGAGATGTGAAGCTACAAAATGAGAATGCGTTCTTACGTATCGCCTAGGGGTGGAAAGCTGAAGGAGAGAGTGTAGCGAAAGAGAGAGATGGAATGAAAAAGACAGAAATGAGGTGAATGGGTCTAGGGTTGGAAGAAGAGAGGAGAGGAGAGGAGAGGAGAGGAGAGGAGAGGAGAGGAGAGGAGGGAGCTTCACTCCGCGAGCTAAGCCAGCTCAGACTCTTCGGGCTATTTTGGTGTGAGTGTGTGTACGTGTGTGTGAGAGAGAGAGAATGAGAGCTTTCTACCTGCCCTATCAAAGAAGTTACATAAATCTGAGTGGGCAGGCCTCTGCCTACAGTGATGCTCCATATTATACCACTATACCTCTCTCAATGTATGTGTGCCTGTATGCTTGAGTGTATGTCTGTGTGTGTGTGTGTGTGTGTGTGTGTGTGTGTGTGTGTGTGTGTGTGTGTGTGTGTGTGTGTGTGTGTGTGTGTTTTGATGTTTGTCCAACCGTCCTTGTCTCTTCATGTCGGAAATAACCTAGATGAGAGACGCCCACCTACGCACGCACACTCACACACTCACAAAGACACACACACACACACACTGACAAAGACACACACACACAGACAGGTGGCTGAATTACAAGAATTAACCAGTGCAGCCTCTGGAGTGAAATTCCCTTGGTGCTTTCAAACAGAAGCATTAAAATACTTTGACCTATTTGACACACACACACGTAGTCATACAGACTATATAATCAGGCACTCACGCCACACCACTTTTAACTCTATCCCATATACATTACAAATGTATAGTTTCAACTACCACCATCATTCCTTAATGATTCATGTTTACCCATCTACATACTTCCAAACAAAAACAAACTGAACTTTGAGGAATTAAACCCGCCTTTAAAATCAATCAACGCTCCTCATATACAGCACAGTAATTGTACAGCATTACGGTAAAGCTGGTTCTTAATGGGTCAACACTGCACAGGTGCAAGCGAGACATGCATTATTTAAGAGACTCCATTCTCCTGTTCACAAAATACAGAGATATTATGAAGATAGGAAATAACAGCTCTTGAGAAAAAAGGGAAATGAAACCGGCAAAACCAAAAGAGTGCACTCCTATTGAGCATTACTCAGATCCACAGACGCACACACAAACTTAAACACAAGCGCACAAAAAAAAACTGCAACCAAAGTAATGCAAATATGTCTGCCAATTAGGGCCCCTAACAGATTTCCATGGGGATGAAATGGCAACCTCTAATTGGCTGGATAAAAGAATACTCACATCTGAGCCGACAACCTGAGATGGCTTGGAAAATATACACATCCCTGTGGGCATGCAGACATATGCACACACAAACACGCACACTCACAGGTGTACACAGTGAAAGTGGGTATCCCAGAAAATGTATGCATGGTTGGGGGAGTCACACACACTATCATCGGTAAGATGAAAAGCAAGGAGGGAGTGTGTTGAGACAGATATGGTATTTTGTCAGGCGCAGGCACACACACACACACACACACACACGCATGCTCATTGACCGGTCAGTCTCTTTTAAAAGCGTGAATAAAGCTTTGGTCGCGGTTTCGTGTTAACATGAAAGCTTTCACGGGTGTTAAAAAGAGCAGGCTCTGATTAGAGTTTGATGTGTGAGAGTGTTTCTTAATGCTGGCCTTTGCTGACAATGGCCCCTTTTAAATCCGGCAGACTCGTTGCAGGGAGCCTTCCGTCAAAAAATATGTTGAATTGACAATTTCACCTCAACATGCTCCCCGTGGCTTTTTTTTTCTTTCTTCCCCTTTTTTTCTGAAATATCTAAAAGGCAGAAGTCAAGCGTGCTCCCCATGCTTAGCCACATTTTAAGTGGATCTCAACCACAAAGCAGCAGCACCAGCATTGTAGCTTCAAGAGTGATCAAACGTTAAAGCTAAAATTATTGACTAAACCATTAATTGAATATCAAAAGAAGCTAGTTTTATTTTCATGTGTGTTGACATGCGGCTGTGGGAAAATGGCTTTGCGTGACTTTTACAAAGCTGTGTTACTCTCACTTGGCGTGATCATTATGAATGGTTTAATAATTCATTCCCTACTCCCATATGGGGCTTTATGTAGAGTCTGAGATTGAGACTGTTAGGAAACCAATTTACACAGAGCACGTCCTAACTTGGACATTAGCTTGTGCACTTGCATCTACAAAGTACTTAATTCAAAGCTTGAGCTTTTCAGTTCGCTCACTTAAGTCATGCAAATATTATATACATTTCAATTTATTTTGTTAATATTTTGGTTTTCAGATAAAGTGGAGGATTAATGAGTTGAAAAATTCTCCTTTTTTTATTTATATGCTTTAAAGAGTCATTGTATTATCAGGAAAATACATTTTCTTAAAGCTTAAAACAAGGCTTTTTGTCTTAGTTAATGAAAAATCAGTTATCAATTATTCAGTTATTCAATTGATCGATTATTTGATTAACAGAAACTAAGTCAGCAACAATTGTTAATTGTTTAAGTGATGCCGAAATTTCACAGACTGTACAAGAAACAGAATATCTTTGGGTTTTGGACTGTCAGTTGGAAAAAACGAGCAATTTGTCGTCATCAAATCATCGATCACTTAGTTGTGAAAATAATCAGCTGATAATTCAGTAATGATGGGAATCAGTACTTGTTGTCCTGAGGCAGTTTTTGCCCCGACCTGGTAGAGACCTTGCTCTTGTATCCAGACGTCTTTGAGAGTCCTTTATTGACTCTGCCTATTACTCAGAGCAGCACTCCTAATCACGCTCAAGACCTAAAAACAAAGGAATCTCTACACTTAATGTCTCAACATGAACTCACACATAAATAAAAGTGAGTGACCGAGAATATAAACATGGTTATATTTATGTGTGCTACACACTCCTTAAATCCTTATATCCCCAAATGTCCCATCATAATGCTAGGCTATCAGCTGAAGTTGACATACATTTTAATACTGAGTAAGAGAGCAGGCTATACCTTTACACATTATAAGTAATTAGTGTTGTATATACCTGCGGTTTTAATATGCACTAAATATTAGGTTTTCATCTGGAGCGTAACTATTTTACTGCAGTTGCTGTCGAATAATTTGCATTTCTTAAAAAATTTTTAATACCAGGAGTCGCATAATTATCAGGCTCCTCAGCAAAGGCTCAGCTCCCTGAAACTCTGCTGGATAGGGCTTCACTGAAGTAATTTCTTAACTCTAATGCTGAACCACAATTTTCAAAGGGGACAGCAAAAATGGAGCCAATGTACGTATATGCTTGAAGTGTGGTATGAGGTTAGCGATGGATTCTCCTCTGCTCTCTCATTAACTCTCCTTTTGCTCAATGGCCCGACTCTGCACTCGATCTCTGGTGTATTGAACAGCACACACAAACACACACACACACACAAACACACACACACACACACAGACACACACACACACATACATACACACGCTCATACATATACTCACATGCAAGAGGCCTGTTTGCATACCAAAAGCATACTTCATAGCTCAAAGAAAATGAAAGCCATATTAATTATACAGTCTGCATTCAAACACGCACGCACACAAACACACACACACACACACACACAGAAAAAGAGAGAGAGAGGGAGTGAGGGAGCAGTTGTTTTATGTTTTCCTCTGCGTCAAAAGAGACAGAGTGTGAGAATGATTGAGTCTCTCTACGTCAGGGAGAGAGGGAATGAGAAATAGTGCAGAGGGAGAGAAAGAGCGCACTGTCTTCCCTGTTTTATGTGTGTGCGTGTCTGCATATGTGTGTGTGCATGCATGTCGTCTACCCAGTATAACGCCCCCTCTGTGTCCCCGAGCCACTCTCTGTCACTCACACACACTGAGACTATTGTCAAGACATTGGGCGAGGCGCCCCAAGACATTTCTGTGGCACTGTGTCTGTCACGGGGGTGATAGGGCTGAGATGGGGTTCGCTCACACACACACACACACACACACACACACACACACACACACACACACACACACACACACACACACACACACACACACACACACACACACACACAGACGCGCACACACACCCACACATAAATAAAACTCAAACACAGATATGCTGTATTGCCATTTTAGGTCATATTTCTACGTAGGTGTGTGAGTTAACGCGGTCTTCTCTTGGAGTGCAGACCATGCATGTGTGAGTGTGTGTATCTGACAACACATCAAGCAAAGCTATCTTTAACCTTGTAAAATGAGTGACACTGATTCTAAACAGACAGGATGGGTTTCAGTTTGCCGTGGTGCTCCGCCATGTCAGCTCAGCCCGTCCACCCATTTTTACAAAAGACAAGAGCACCACAAAGGAGACAGAGTATATGCAAGAGAGAGAGAGGACAGAGACAACAAGAAAATGAGAGATATATAGAGCAGGCTGGGTCAGGTATGACAAACTTGTTTTGAATGTGGGAGAGAAAAAACTATTTCAGTGGAGAAAAAAGAACGGGAGAGGAGAAAGTGTACAGGATGCTGAGATAGAGAAAATATGAGGGATGAAACGGAGGTAGTTGTGGCAGGGGTGGGGGTGGTGGTGGTGGTAGAGACCTTGCTCTTGTGTCCGGATGTCTCTGAGTTCCTTTATTGACTCCGTCTATTGTTCACAGCAGCACTCCTAATCACTCTCAACAGGGAGGTTGTGTTTGTGTATGTGGGTGTGTGTGTGTGTGTGTGTGCCTGTCTGCCAGCCTTGTGTGCAAGACTACATATCTTTAGCCTCATCCTCATTTTTACTCTTTTGTACAATAGCCCCCACAGTGAAGTCATTGTTCCCTCTCATCTGGTCAGCCTTAATGGACAATGGCAGTGGGTGGGAAAAGCCTGTTCCTAACACCCATACTATTAGCCTAATGGTCGACACACACATATACACACAGAATGGGCAGTAAATGGCGTCTAAATAGCAGGCATACATATGTATGGTCTCTCTTACTCACGAGCGCACACAGAAGGCCAGTTGTAGACCACCATCCTGTTTGCATCTGTCTCAACAATGATTGCTGTCATGGATATTATAAGAGATGACTGTTTTAGGGGCTAGCAGAGGAAAGCGATGAACATCAAAAGCTCACGCACAAACACACCAACAAAGGAGCTAATCTGAATCATGGGCATTTGTCCGGTAAGCCTCGCTTTACATCTCACTCTGTGAGCTTTTGATTGTGTTTTGTTTCTCCCCCTTTAGACAGCGACAGCTGCACAAAAGGATAAACATTTCAAAGGCCCAACACTGTGAATAGAGTGAGTGATTTTCAGTGCGTATCTGCAGGGTGGAGGACCCAGATGGAGACAGGGAGACAGGGAGAAAGCTCAGTGCCAGAGTGGACGGCTTGATGGTAACAAAGCTGTGGTGGATGGCGATACAGTAGACCGGCTAAGCAGTCTCTCTTTCTGTCTCTCTCTCCACAAATTAGACATACCCAGCATACCTAGAAACAAAATACACACACCTACACAGTTACAGTAACTAGTTAGGGCTCTGATAATGAGCACTGGCCACAGGGTTTGGCTTAAATTGCTCCCAGCAAGAGAGCGTGATTTATGGCCAGCGAGCTTCGGCAAATTACATACAAGCATTGTATGATGCAAAAACAGTGTATCAGGACGGGTGTGCTCTTGGGCAGCGTGGCTGGTAGTTCCAGCGATGGCCACAGGGGGGCCGGGAATGGACTGCAGCAGTGTGAGGAGGAACAGAGAGAGAAAGAGGGAGAGAGGGAGAGAGGGACCGCATAGTACTGATCAGATGACCTCGCTGCTGCAGTTAATGTTCTCTGGTGCTCAGACACAAGGCTAAGGCTCTCCCTCATATCACGAGGCTGCTGTACTACAAGCTTTTGTGTTGGTAGGGGTGGCGTTGTCAGAGGTGTGTGACTGAGTGTGTGTGTGTGTGAGTGTGTATGCAGGAGGGGAAAGATGAGGGGAGTTGAGCAGGAGAAGGTGTTTGAGTGAGGGGAAAGAGGGAGCATGACACGGAGGAGGTATATGTTACTAAATCAGTGACCAATTTCTGTAATTCTTTCTTAGTTTTTCTTTCTGTCTCTTTTTTTACTGTTTTTCCTTTATTCCTCTTTGTCTTACTCTCCCTCTTTTCTCTTTGTCCCATTGTCATGCCCTCCTCCTCTCATTATCCATCCTCCCCACTTTATATTGTCCCCCTTTTCTACTGCCGCACTTGCCCCCCTTTCCCTCTACCTCATGCCCCCTTTCCCTCCCTCTTCTCTCTCCCTGTCTCTCCTTCGCTCCCTCTCTTCTTTCTCTCTGCAGTGCAGCACAGTGATTATCATTCCTCTCACAGAGTCAGGCCTGATAGTCAGATACTGCTGAGCACCCTTCTACATCACCTGCTTCTAGAGGGAGCAATGGAGAGAGACTGAAACAGAGGAAAGAGAGAAGGGAAGGGGAGGAATGGGGGGGGGACTGGTGGACTGCAGAATGAGAAGGATGAAAGAGGAAAAGGGGAGAGGAAAGCAAAGAAAGGGGATATTAGGGAAGGGTGAATGAAGGAAGGGTGAGAGGGAGTAGAGAAATATGGGAGGAAAAATAAGGGGAAAGCAGAAGCATGGAGACTTACTGCAGAGGTGGTTCCACTGCAACATACATGCTGCCTATTTACAAATGAGTGTGTGTGTATATGTGTGTGTGTAAGTTTATACCTGCAAGTGTGAGCGTTAGCAAGCAGGTGTGCTTAATGTGTGGGTTTACGGAATCCGCATGGAAGCTGTGTGAGTGTGTGTGTGTGTGTGTGTGTGTGTGTGTGTGTTGTGGTAACAAGGTGCCTCGGCTCATCAACATCTGCGAGTTAGACAGCTGAAGAAATGCCGCTCATATTGCTTCATCTCTCCCTGAGCTGAGTTTCAACCTGCTCCAAACCATTTTCTGCATTCTGCAAATACCACAAAAGCCTATCGTGTCTTAATTTCTACTTCACTGTGTGGTCACACAGGGCTTTTTGGTCTTTCCCTTGCTTGTTTTTCTTTCTTTTGCTTTCATTCTTTTTTCTTTCTTGTATAATATTTTAACCTGCCACACATGCTGATTAACACCCTTTTGCTCCTTTCTTTGTCTGTCTTTTTTTGCTTATTCATCCATTTATCAGTTGTTTTTATTCATCATTAGTTGCAGCCTCTCACCCTGGTTCTCTCTCGACACGTGTCTTTACCTGTCTGTTTGACCCAATGGCTAAACTGCGTTAACAGGATGTCTGTTGTTTTCAGCACAGTCTCAGGAAAGTGCATTTCAGGACCGCACACGTCCCTCCATTACAGCACAAGGTCTTGATTACAGCTTTAGATCAGTTCTATATTTAAATAACCAGTGTAAATATATCATCGTCAAATTAATTGTTAACACATCTGTCCTGTTCACACAGCCCCTGTGAGATGCTTTCTGTCAGCATATTTCACCATTTCTCCTCCTCACTGCCTTTGATGCATAACTTAACAGTTGACAGCAGAAGGTTTCAGAAGATTTTCTAGCAAATGTTTCAGAGACTTTCGAGCAAATGTAGCCTGAGAACAGACAGATTTGACCAGTTGACTCAATCGCTTAGTCAAAGTTGGTTTAGTTTTATTCATTGGCCTCATTGGCATGGTGATAAAACACAGAAAAGAGATGTGATAGAGAAATGTGTTAAAGCACGATGCTAAAAAAAATAAAATTAATAAAACCCCCAAGATATTCATGTGACTTTTCACCAATAAATTTCACACTTAAAGTCCTTGTAAAAAAATTACCTTGTACTGACCAAGACATCTGGAGTGGATATGAGAATATAAATGGCAACACAATTGAAATGGTAGAAAATAATAGTAAAAAATTGCAAGGACAAGCATGTATTAAACCAAATGCAAGAAATGAAACATCACATCAGCAGAGTCCCACAGACATTGAAACTCACAAACTTTGAATGTATGAATTAGGCAACAGTGTGAATTGATCCATTCAGTTAGTGTCTCTGCACAAAGCAACTTTACATGGTAGTTTAATCAGCATTCCTGCTGTAAAACTGCTCAATAATTTGAATACAAAAACAGTCAATACAACCTCATTATTTTTCAATAATGTTTGAATTCTAATAAAGTCACACTTATTGAGTTCACTTAATCTTTTCAGCACTCAGTCAACTCTCGAAGAATGAGTACATCCATTCACTGGCTGCATGAGCAAAATATTATTTTTAAACGGAGGCAAAAGAAAAGAAAAGAAGCAACGGTCATTTTGACCGATCAGCATTCCAGATATGGAGTCTGGGCCATACCCATGTGGTGTCAACAGAAGCTTATTAGTTTTCATTTTGTGTTGTGGTAGCATCGTGCAATATCACCTTACGTATTCCACAGAGTTATAGCTGTAATATACAGAAGGGCTGACATCTCCTTTATTTTTAGGTAGCAAATAAGCTATCATACTATGAGAAACAGGATGCTGTGACATAATGTGATCATATAAATATTGATATTAGATTGATGATATTGATCTTGCATTGACTATTGGATATCTGCTTGTGTAGTATGGTAGAGATCTTTTCCTGAAAGCTACATCAAAATATTCAGTAAATATTCCCTTTTTCAATTATGTTTTTGTAAACCAATTATTCCATGAAAACACATATTATGTTTTAATGGAGAGAGTTATTCTAACCATTCAATAGGCCATTCTGCCCACTAGAGCTGCTAAGCCACTTAAAGAATTCCATAAATCTGGCCTTTAATTGAGACTTTCAGTATCCCATGAGGGTCACACAATCCTATTTCTGGCTGGAAAATAATCACAATGAAAAAATATTGATGTCCACATGCTGAAACTACCAGTCAAGGACAACTGACAGGGAAAATAATGCACACAGCTACACCCCTCAGTCAACGTTAGGAAAATTTTTGGTGTCTGGAGGGAGAGACTGCAAATAGAATGTCAGGTGTCTGTGTGATTGACATTTGGCTCATAAAACTGTCCAACTTATGCCTTTTCCAGCACAAAAACTTGACCACCACAAAGAAAAAAAATATATCTTTCCCACCTCCGGTTGCTTTTTTCTTTTTTAGGACAGTTACAAATACAATCATGCAGCAATTTGGAGGAAAGTGGGAAAAGGATGTTGGGAATGAAAGGTGAAAACACAATCTATCGCTTGTGACGCTGGCCGACATGCTATCAGACTAGCTAATGGCATCATAACTGGTGAACATTTGATAAATATTAGAAAATACCACCCCTCAGACTCAGTCATTAAAACATATAAATTCCTTCTGCCACAGTCTGTTACATTTTTAATAAACAAAAGCAAGCAGGCAAGAAAAAAAACATCTTTTATGTAATTAAAATCTAAGAGCTGTTTAGCCCAAATGTAATTATTGAACAGCCTCTATCAATTACTGTGGCTACATCCACTCTATCAAATATAAATTCAAGAGCAAAAAGCTATCATACACTTGCAGTGGATATTAATCATCAATAATTTTGGTATCAGTCTGAAATACACCATATCAGTTAAATTCCAATTATATTTCGGTGCAGAAAAAAGAATTATCTTCATTTTATTTGATCTGTCTTCAGTCCCCTGAAACATGACAGTAATGTACATATTGTGGTATATCTAAAGTACGATATGCAGTAGATCTATGCACTCTGGTCAGTTATGGATAATGCATGACATCCTGACTCCTTGCGTGCAGCGTGACTCGGAGTTCAGTGAGTGGATGAACAAATGTGTGGCTACAGTGGTTGAGCGTTGTTAAAAACAACTTGTAATGTATGAAAGAGGAACTAAGCAATATAATGTATATATAACAAGCTAATAAATAATAAAATCAACCATTACATGGTGGTTCTGCCCCTGTACCTAGATGATGTCAAACATAAATGAGAATGAGCAGAGAGCCAAAGGGAAATGTGGCTCTAGTCCTACAACCATATTTGTAGTTTTGGTTTATGCATTAGCCACATCCTGTCAATTCATTATGCAGACCAGAGTGTAGCAGGGTATAGACAAACACAAACACACACTCACATCCAAACGTGCTCACACACACACACACACAAACAGTCAGATGTGCAGATGTTTCACACAAAAACTCACACCCACAGCTACACATAGGACACAAACACACACACACACACACACACACACACACACACACACACACACACACACACACACACACACACACACACACACAAACACAAACACACACACACATGTTGAATATGCAGACACATGTAACGAGAAGAGAGGGAGACTGTTAATTAACTAGAGCTCGTTAATTCTCTTTGAACCGACAGCGAGGAGGTTTACACACTAATTACCTTGATGACTAAGCCAACCTTTGCACGCGCACACACGTGCTCATCCTTCCACTACAAACAGTCTCACTCACACACACACACACACACACACACACACACACACACACACACACACACACACACACACACACACACTTGTATTCTCACAGGCTGACATAACACATCTTGCAGACTTTGAAAGACTCACAATCATACACAGCTATAACACAAACATAAAGGTGTGAAGTCTCACTCATCGGTGTAAGCATATGCACACACACGTGCACTGAAACACAGGCTCACTCTGGAATGAAAGCTATATTAGGAAAAGATTTTTCTACAGACTCTTCAGAGCTGCAAGATTCAGATGGTTAAGTTTATTCTGAGTTCAGACCCATCATTCCTCTGTTTGATTCACGCTGATCAGCCAGAAATAACTTCAAAACAACTTCCATACTGTATCAGGATACTCATTTGCTTGTACAGCACAGATGCATAACATGCATGTAGAGAGATGCACAAGCACACTCACACACGCACTCAAACACACTCACCGTGCCGTGCAGATGAGTGAAGCTCCGATGTCAGTATTGAACTGTAATGGCCCGGGTCAGATTAAGGGGAAGGTTTTTTATGTCGTCCGTCAAACTCAGTTAATATTCCATCAGGCATGAAGTCATAGGCCACACTGGACCTTAGCCAGTTCATCCTTATGTGCGTGTATGTTCACATGTATGAATGTGTGTCGACATTCTGTAGATATTTGGCATATTTAGTCAGTCTCTATAGCAATTGCTCAGGCAAATAATACAAAGCATGCACGCATACACAGAAATACAGTACATGCATTCACACAAACGTGCTTTGTGAGCCAGGTTGGAAAACATCAAGGAGTATGGAGAGGTTTTTTTAGAGAGAGGAAAGGAAATAAAAAGATGAATTTAAGGTATTCGAACAAGTTTTAAAAGCTTTAAAAAAAACGCATTGACAGAAAAATGTTAGAATGATTAGGGAGTAGTAGAAGCATAAATGAAGGAGTATGAGGCCAAATTGGGAAAGAACTGAGACAACAGTGATAAAAAGCAAGAGGTACGGGGGAAGAGTGTGTAGAGTGTACAATTAGTAGCATTTAATGACTAAAAGATGCCAAAATATGGGATTTGGCAAAAGAATTGAAGAGAGGTTTGTCAATGAACACAAGACTTTGAGATAGAGAGGATGCAGGATGAAAGAAAAAGAGGGAAAAAGTGGTTAGGGAGTATGGACAAGTTATGGGTCAATAAAGGCTGCTGTGGGGAAGTGGAGCGGGATTCATAACGAGGCCAAGGACACGCCATCGATTGCCACATCATAAAGCTGACTGGCAAAGAGAAGACGGGACAGAGGAAAGGGGGGTTGGAGGGAGCAATAGGGAGGAACAGAGAAAAGAGGGAGAGTTACAGCTGTGAAAAGCAGAGTGGACTGCAGGATCGGCCAAAGGAAGGAAGGATAGAGGAGAGACAGAAAATAAAATTATCAGGATGAAGGAATGAAAGGGGGCAGCTATGGCCAGAGAGAGGGTTGGAGGGAAATTGAATTAGATTGAATCATGGCTGAACAGATGAATTCTGTAATAGAACACACGCACAGAGGAACCAACACCAGGAACAACCTCCAATAGTAGTAACTCACTCCTTGTCTGTCAATCAGGTCCCGCCCCATGGCGCAGGCTGGATTTCTACATTCACGAAGTAACCCTTACTCAAGTTTGTGCCTCTCATGTAATACCATTGCATTCAATTCATAGAGCTAAGCATCTGATGGATGGAAATAGATTACTGGATGGATTGTCATTAAATTTTTTACAGACATACATGGTCCCCAGAGGATGAAGCCCAGTGACTTTGCCGATCCCCTGACTTTTCAGTGAAATATCTTGACTGGTGGATGTATTTTCATGAAATTTGGTGCACACATTCCTGTCCCCCTCAGGATAGATTGTAATAATTTTGGTGATCCCCTGACTTTTCAATTAGCACCATCAACAGGTCAACATATGTCCAGTACTTTGGTTCATGACACAAATACCTGAAAAGGTAATGATCTCCCCAGCAGCTTCAGCTGTACTTTGTGTTTAGTGCTAATTAGCAAATGCTAACACACTGAACTAAGACAGTTAACATGGTAAACATTATGTCTGCTTAGCATCACCATGTTAGCACTGGCTTTGTCAGCATGTTAGCATGTTGATGTAAGCAATTTAGCTCAAAGCACCAGTGTACCTAGCATGGCTGTAGACTCTAGGTCTTGTTTAACAACATTAAGCACTGTTCTGAAGGCATTTCCAGTATCCTCATAAACTCTGCCAACCGTTTAGGTGAAAAAATATTCTATATAGAGGTATATATAGAGAGAGAAATAGAGGAGTTAGTTGTGGTGTCAACATCACTGATCTCTAAAAACAAACTTATTATGGTGAGATCACGCAATTAACTTCTGTTTTCATCGCGGAACAAAAATGATCCTTACCCATACCCACTGTGGTTCTCGATACTCATCCTTTGATACTCTTTCACCCACTTTTCCCTCTCTGTGCCATTGCCCCTTGTCTGAACGAGTGGAAAAGAGGTTGGACAGCTTCATCTAAGCTAATGTTCTAAAAATACATTGATCTCTGTGGAGAGCTAAGATGAAGCCACTGGGATTCCAAGAACTGTTGCTTTTCCATTAAACTCCAATATCTCTTCCTCAGTCTTGCTTGTGCTCACCAACCCTGCTCTCTGAGTTACTTTTTCTCATTGTGCTATCATCTAAATTTTGTTAAGAAATGGCGGAAGAGACAAATGCTTGTTAATTTCCCTTCTACATAATTAATTTTGCTCTGTACCTCTCTCCTCTTGTCTTGCATGTTCATTAGGTGAAATGTTAAAATATTCCCTTTTCTTTGTGTGCTTGGAAGAAAAAGAAAGAATTGGTGCAGTTTTGACCTTTAACCTATCCGTCCATAAATTTCCCTTCAGATTATCCTGAGGTAACGTTCCAAGCTGAAGTTTTCCCGCCATAATCTGCCTCTACCCACTCTTCCCTCACTTCCTCTCTATAAGCCATGTGTTTCAAAGCAGATCGAAAATGAAATGGTTGTAATTTTGCAAGCAGATAAATGAGTATGAGAGCAGATAGGCGGGGTATTGTATAGAAATGGGCTTCCTGGTGCAGAGTGATCCCTCCAGGCCAGACAGAGTCATTTAACTCTCTCTGATATTCTCTCAGCATGGACTTATTACGGTTTTTTTTTTACTTTCCAAAGTGAAAATTGGTCGGCTAACTAGACTGGGGAGATTTGTACACTGAAATCGCAGCAGGTGTGATGTTCAGTTTGAGTGAATGACATGATTCAATGCTGAATCACCACCACTTTCACTGCAGGAATGGGAGATTTGTCACTGGTGGTAGATGGCCCATTGGTTTGTGTTCACAGTTACGGCTGCAGCCTACCCTTTGAAACCCTCATGGTTGCAATTCAAGCTTTTACAGGTAGCACAGGGTATATTTCTTTTTATTCAGCTAGAACTTCCACATGACGGTTGGTAGTCTTCCTTGGCCAAATGTAAATAAAAAGATAAAGACAAGCAGCAATTTCAAATCAAACTGTATCAGTACAACAAGAAAAGGCAGAACAATCCAAACATGTACATCAGAAAATAAGTTTAATTAATTTGGAAACTAAAGGGTAAACAATAAAAATTATGAAAACGCTGAAAACAAACCAAATAAATGAATCTAAAAATCAACAAACCTGAAAGGATAAGGTTGACGATATTCTATATTTTTGTTATTGTCAACAAATCCAACGAAGAGACCAAAACCAACAATGCATTCATACATCTCTCCAGTTTCCAACTTCCTGACCCTGTTTGTGGCACTGTTTTTTTTTTTTTTAAAGTTAAATAATCTCGTAAAACAGCAGACGACTGTAGTTTTTAGTGAACATATGGAAGTTGTTGGATACTATTTTCAGCCGCGGATTGATACACATTTCATGAACTATTTACACACATAACCACCCTGTATGCACAGCAGGACGGTTTTGGTGGGATTAATTTAAAATAAACTGCAGTGCCCATGTTATTTGTTATGTAGGAACATGTCACTCTGTGCAGTGGTGGAGCTCATTGATGTGTGTTTAATTGACAACAATGGATTTCTATGCCACAGATATGCTTTATGAGGCTTTGGATACACTTTTTATAAAACTTTTTAATAAGATAGGTGCATTGCTAGTTTGAGTTTTTTCATGGGGTTCTTTGACAGTAAGAAAAATATAGAATATCACCAGACTTATTTCAAATCCTTGACTGTTTTAGTAGAGCACCAAGTAAGTGTTTTTGAGAGGGACTCTATATTACCCAGCTGCTGCCTCCACTACTACTACTACTGGGTGCCATTCCAGATGAAAAACAAGGTTTGTAAACATCAGCCATGTCCAACAGCATTAATCTAAACTGGGATTAAAACCCAACCGAAAACTTTGAAAGACCGCCGCGATTGGTTGATGACTATTACCCTGCATTGTAGCAGCTAAACCCATAATCAAGGCGAACACGATCAGATAATCTCAATATGTCTTTGCAGACCCCTTCCCACAAGCCTAATCCCCAGATTTAGAATCTCAGATTAAGAATCCTGGATGATTAGTCCCATATTGTGTGTGTGTGTGTGTATGTTCCCTGCAGGGGACCCTTCGCCGGGTGACCTTCTCAGTTGTCAGCCAGCCCCAGGATGGTGGTTGCTATGACAGTGGCCTGGAGGACTCGGAGACGCCGAGCAGCAAGAGTTCATCAGGGCCACGGCTGGGAGCCCTGCCACTGCCCGAGGAAGGCTACGAGCGAACCACACCAGAGGGCAGTGTGGGGGAAGAGGAGCATGTGGAGAATGGTCAGAGCAACACACGCACACACAAAAGCAAGCCAATAAAATACATTGAACTCATTTAGAATTGCAGGCAATTTGTCTCTCAAAGTTGTGTGTACTATATTCTGTGAAAGGCTTAGACATGTTTTTTCTCTCACACACATACACAAACACACACACACACACACACACTCTCAATCTCAATCTCACACTCTCACTCTCTCTCACACACACACACACACACACACACACACACACACACACACACACACACACACACACACACACACACACTCTCACTCACACACACAAGGTTTCAGGAGTCTTTTCTCTCCTCACATGATGAGAATGAGTTTTATAGAATGAAGCAGCTGTCCTTTGGTTGTTTGCATGTGCTGCACATATTTTTGTTTAAAGGCATGTCTGTTTTATGTGCTCTTTAGAAAAGCTCATGTGTGGTAGTATGTTGTGACAGTGTGATGGCTGGTGGTAGGAGCACAGGCCCATGATCCCCTAGAAGGAAGCCCATGCTTCCTTCTAGGGGATCAGTTGCCCAGCTTCCTCTCAGAAATAAGGAGGCAACTACCCAGGAAAGACGACTGCTGAAGGTCTTCAGAGGCAGGATCAAGCCAGAGGCTAGCTGACTTGGAAGCAGACTGGAAGCTAGAAGGCTTGTGGTTAACTGACTGACTGGCTGGCAGGCAACCCAGTGCAGAAGCAGGTTGAAGGCTGGGCAGGGCTAGCCAGGTGGGTTTCAGGCTGATGGCTAGCAGATCTGATGATAGCCGACTGGAGGCTGGAAGAGGCTGTTGATTCCAGAGCTGGCAGCAGACAAGCCAGCCTGAGTCTAACCATCTGTGGCGCAGGACGGGGTTTAGACCCCCTGCCAGGTTAGAAGACCAGAAGGTAGCTAGCTGGTGGCTAGCAGGCCTGGGGCTAGCTACAGAGTTAGGACTGGGAAGCAGGTCTCTGGGAGGCATGCGGTATGGCTGTACAGGTGGTAAAGGTGACAGGCTTGCAAGAAACAGTACATGGATCAGAGATGAAGACAAACTTCTAATTGTTCTCCCTGTCTTGGCCAATTCCAGGTCCCACTTTAGGAAGTCTGGCTCTTCATTAAGAAAAGTGTCCTTAGACACTCATAAGCTATCCCTGGTAAATGGCAGGCCCAATAGAAGCTTGACTGCTGGGTGCATTTTAGGCCATATTGTTCTACCATTGCTGGTGGTAGGAGCACAGGCACACAGGCAGGCTGATGCAATGAAGGAACTTCAATAGAGTAAGTGATGAGAACCAGGCTTCTAGACAGACGTATGGACAGACAGGCAGGCAGACAGACAGGCACGGACAACAGGTAACTGTTGGAAAATGTACAGATAACAGAAATGGGAGTCCACAGAAGCTGACCAGCACAAAGTGAAACACACAGAGACATTAGCAAACAATCCAGCACCCTACTGGGGGAAAAGAGCTGGTCTAAATACCAGGGAGCAGATGAGGGAAATGAGGAACAGGTGTGTAGGTAGGCGGGGAAGCTCCAGTGATTGGAAATGGAAAACAGGTGAGCAGGTGGATCTGGAAACAAGAAGAAAGTCTGGGGACATCTGGTCTGGGGGGATGGAGTATGACAGGAGGCCAATAAACAGGGCTGAGACAGAAATCATGACAGCCAGAGACTCACCCGTGGCCTTGCCCTCAATCAGTAGCCCAAATCTTCCCTTTCACCAAGGAAATTGTGTTTTTACCTTTTTTTACAGAGTCTTTTTCAAGGATGGAGAGAGGCTGAAAACATTTTTATTTTACTTCCTTTTCTCCTCATTCCTCTGGTCATGCCACAGCTGCAACAACAGTAGCAACACACCAAGGTCACTATGACCTTGGTGACTGGTTGTACTTCGGGGGCTTTAAAGTGCCTCCAGTTAATACCGCCTTTTCCCCAGCGTGTGAAATCTTGAGGATTTTTTGGGGTGTAATAAGTTTTCATCACGGTCAGATGGAGAGAGGAATTGAACAGAGAATTCATTGTGTTGGTTGTAATTATGCTGTATGATTATGTGCTTCTTTGGTTTTCACATGAATTTGCTGCTGTTGTCGTGCCTAGACATCACAACTGGAATTAGTTTTCAGAATACATCAGATATATTACATTTTTTGTTTTTAATTAAAGTTAGGCAGAATTTAGAGAATTGGGTAGTGAATGAATGTGTTGTTTTCTGTTGCTCTTTGGATGTGTATGGAATACCATATAGTCCTTTACCTTTAACTATCTATTACATGACACCTGCACTGTTACAAGCTAATGTTAATTCATCTATCATCATCATGATTCCTTTCTCCATTTAACATGGTGTCAGTATTAATTAAAAAATGACTGGTTTACATAGATAATAACCATAAAATTTGACAGCATTTTTCCTGCCTTTTTTGCTTTCTTAAAATTCTATCCCCTCCCTTATAACCTTTGTTCCCTGTTCTTTTTTTTACACATTTGTCTTTCTCCCGTATTTCTCACCCAATGTTCAACTCATCTCTCCTGTTGTATTTAATCCATTTGCTCTCTCTCTTTTTATTTAATTGTCTCTTCTTGAATGGTCTAGTACTTACCATATAACTATAGAATCACCAGTTGCAAATAGAATCACCAGTTGCTTCTGATAGCCCTCTCTCTCTCCCCATATTTCTTGTGTGGTTCTCTGCTTAAAACTATTAAATAAAGTTTATTTCTCTTTTTTTGACACTTATTTTTCTTTCGCCTGTATCCAGATGCCAGACAGCTGCCAGACGTAGCTCTGACAGGAAAGTGTACGAGGGAGTGTGATGAATTCGGCCACTCTGACACTTGTTGGATGCCCGTCCGACCTTCACCCCGCCAGCGTCAGCGCCACGGCAGTGACCCCCCACGGCTCTCCACCTTCACCCCAGGAGATGATAACAACAACCTCCGTGGCAACGACCATGAGAGTGACAGCGAGAGTGCCGGCAGCGCAGGGAGCTCAGAACCTGGGGTGGTCGTCAGTGGAGAAGGTCAGAGATTACCCTTAGCCAACGGGGATCCTCTTGGCACCCTGGGTAGTGGAGACCGCAACAGGAACATGGGCGATCACAACCGTAACCTTCTGAACCGCAAGATGACTTCGGCATCCTATGACACGTTTAGTAGCGCGGGCTTTGGGAGGCGCCAGCAAGAGGAGGAAGGAGGAGAAGGCCAGAACCCACCTGAGGTCATACCACTGACGCGAACAGGAGGGGACTACAAGACCACGTCCTGTCTCACATTGTCACGCCGTGAGGTCTACCTGTGACAGCCTTGCAACAGAGCAATCACCACACAACTCCCTTTTCTGTAAAAGAGGGAGGGTTAAGACTTTACTGGCAAGTCATCAGTTTGGAGGGCCCTTTAAACCTGTGAAGATGTGAAAATGTCAGGGAAGATGTTTTCCAAAAGCTGTGTATCAAATTGGAACTTTTGGATGCTGAATAATATTTATAGGCACTTAAACTTAAGCAAGTGATGGATCAAATATTCGGATAGCTCTGACCACAAGTACTTTCTAAAAAAAGTGGGTTTTTTTTTACTAACAGTGGAAGTTGCCTACAGGCAAAGATCCTATAATGTCCTTGTGGAGGAGGACGCCTTCATCTCCTCTTCTTTTTACCTGAATCCAATGCATGCCTGACCCTCTGCCACAGAGGGATCTGTGTGAAGAAGAGAGAGATTGAGATTTAGTAAATTTTCTGATGTTTTAAATGCCTCGGTGCATATAAAAACCTTTTCTGAGGCTACAGAGGACCATATTTGGATTCAACTGATGAACCATCCTCTGAAAAACCACCGAAGTCTTAATCAGTCAAAACAGATGAAAAGAAGTAATGGGTCTTTAATTGAGTTATTTGGATCTAATTCAAACCAATGAAACTTTCTAATGCCTAATCAAACTTTATCCTTACGCAAGACGGGAATATTAACCAATGAAACTGCTAACCCCGTGAGAGTCTTAAATCATAAACAGAGAATCAAAGTACCATCAAAAGTGTGGTCGCTGTACAGTTACACAGTAGGAAAAAAATGTGCTGATCTCAAAAATCAGGTTATGTTCTTTAAAAATATAAATGCTTCAGAACAAACTGCAACAATGTGACTTTTTTACAGTAATCAAATGTAACCATTCAGAATACAAGGTTCTCATAGAGTGTTAGTAGTGCCACAGTTTCTCTGGCGTGCTTGAAAATATGTGTTTATTATTTTGCCTTCACGCCCAGTCTGTATGTATATATTGTATGTGTGTATTTGATAAAACAGCAGTTTTCTCTCTCTGCTGCTGTCCACCGTTTCAGAGTAGACTGAGGTGCTGAGTTCACAACACACCTACAGTATCCTAACAGTGGTCATGCATCATAACGGTTCTTTCACACACACACACACACACACACATGCATATACACATGCACGCATGCACGCACTTACACATACAGACCTTAGCATGTAAAAACAAATTCAAGCAGTGCATTAACAGAATGTGAACATGCATAGGGCCACAGTTTTAACAAGATTCAGTGGCAGTGTAACATAAAGTATATAATAACTTGCATTAAATTTCATAAACACAAAAAACATTAAGCATATACACACACACAAGCATATTAAAACATAAGTAGAAACACAAACCGATATTAAGATGTTTGCAATGTGCACAGTTCATATGCACTATGTGTGTATGTGCTCTTAAACTTAATTTTTTACCATATTGCCTCTGACTGAACTAGCTGTAGCATTTTGCCTGCTCCCCTCCAGCTAATATTTAAATATGAAATGTATTTAAATGATTACTCATCTCTCCAACTGATGTGTGGGGCTACATTAAAAGGAATTTCAATGACATCTACTGTATGTAATGATAAGCAATGTGAGAATATTAGATATTCTGCATACTGTAAGTAAGACTCATAGAAAAACCAAATTTCTGTAATTTCTGTAAGAAAAAAAGGAAACGAAAAAAACTGCATGAAAGAAAGATAATGCTAACTTTTTTTCTCTCTTTTTTAAACCATACGCCTTTTTGGATAACACGCCTATTTGGATACATCTGTACTAAATGTGTGTGCTTACAGGGGAAATGGAGATAATGATGGCAGCAAGGGAGTTAGCTTCAGTGGATTAAACTGTTGCTCCTTTTATCGTAGAGCGAGTTTGGGCTAACCTTGGGCCTTTCTCTCGGTTTCCATGCCCCCGAGTTGGTACAAAGGGTGAAAACAGGCTGTAACAAAAAAGAACACAATGTGGTGGGAGCGCAGAGTTCAGCTGTGACCCTTTTCACCACACTCTGCCAACCTGAACACGCCCATACTGCTGTGCTGAACCGCGCAGATAACAAACTCCTTCACATTTGTCCTTCCTAGCAGCTACTGCACGACTCCAGACACACTCTGCTGCACTGGGCTGAAGAGTGGGTGTGGATCGAGGCCAGCACATCTTAATTCCCATCATCAGTGTGTGGTTCAGTGGTGTGATAGGGATAATAGGGTTAGGTCGTCCCTGTGGTCTTAATGAGTTCCCTTTCTCCTCTCTTCTCCTCCCTTGATCTGCACTGATCTCATTAATGTCTGGATAGGCAAATTTAACACTGCTAAAAATTACTAGTAAGTGTGTTTCTTCATTTTTGGTGGTTTTTTTGGATTAGATTAGGCGAAAGAGACATACTCTTTAATGATGTACTGCAACTTGGTTCATAGATCTTTGTAGGGCTTCGAGTGAGAAACGAGAGCAACAGTCAGGTAAGGCCATACACAAACCCACACATTGCTTCTGCTTGACTGTCCCCACACTGAAAGATAACCTAATGTGTGGAAACAGTAAAGTAGTAAGTATCACGACTTCTCCTTTGATTTTTTCAATGGTAATCAGGCTGAGAAATGGGTGTGCTCTATGTACGTGATTACAATTTGAATACCTGTATATACCTTCAACTTTACAACTTTGTAGCATGTTCTGGGCCACTGATGTACTTACTCCCTGAGCCTTCATTACCCCCAGTTCCCTAACATGGCTGTTTACTGAGCTCTGTTATTGATGGACTGTGCTGAAGATGTAACGAAACTCAAGGCCTAACATATGGAGTCACTGTTCATGGAGAGTTCAGGTCTAAAAAGCATTTGTGAAAACAATCACAGCATCCTGCAGGGTACATACACTGACACTTGTGCTCATTCTGTGGGATAAATGTGTCTCAATCCCATGGACACCAGAAAGGTCTTGAAGAACAAATGTCCAGTTTGTGAGTTTTGGAAAGAGACTCTTGACACAGTCCTGCCTCATCAAAGTGGCAGATATTTCTTCAAACTGCTGTTTTATGGCAGTTCCGTTATGGCACCTTTCAAACCCCTCTAACTCGGATTTAAGGGAACTTGCTGTACATGAATCTGTGTGGGTGTGTATCTTTTTTATACTGCACGTTTAAACATGAATATGTTTAAGTCTACAGCAAAACAGAGAGGGGAGACAGACAGAGAAGAGCGTCAACGTCTGAGATCTGTCGCCCAGTAATCAAGACATTTTTAAAAACTGACACTTCAGTGGACATCATGTACCTGTCATCCCCCTCATGCTGTTATCCTTATAGCCATGTACAGATAAAACTACACTGTAGAACAGACAACTGGAATCCATTACAGACAATGGCATGCTTAAGGTCTTCAAATCTGCACTGGAAAAAAAATGAGAAAAAAAAACTGTTACTTTTATTTTCCTCCTCTTTGTTTTCTTTCTTATGGGGCTGGCTCTGTTTTTTGCCGCTCCCGTCCTGTAATTACATAATGAACTAATTGCATTTGCTATGACGAGGAAGAAGAGGAGCTGTTGACGAATGGTTTGGTATGAAGATTAAATCATGTAAAAGTTTGACTTTGACATTAAAAACCTTCAAACACTTGTTTGTCTGCTAACTTTCTGAAGGCTATTTTTCACGCAATAACTGAGATAAACAATAGTTGAGACAACAAATGAAAGTCTTATTTGCCATATTTTCTTTAAGAAAATCGGTTTGGGATTAGCTGTTAATGGTAACCAGTCCACGCAAATAAGTAATAATGTTTTCTAATGAGGCGGCATTTATTAAGTGTTTATAAGGTTTATCAAGGGCTGATAAAGCATTTACTAATGCCTTATATACAACTATAATCTGTTAATAAGAACTACTGTTGGGTTGCCAGGTTGTACAAAGTCTTCCTCCAGCCTGAAACTTGTTTTTATCTAGCTCGTTAATGCATCAAGAAGACCCCCTCCAACGGACTGTGTGAGCACTTATCCTCTGGAAAGGGGCTGCAGGGCATCTGGACCAAAATCCACTTACTAACATCTTATTAACATTAACAACTGCAGATTAGATTGATGTGTAAGAGCTCTTTATTAATGATCAATTAAAATTTGTAATTGTAGCTGACTGAGTAACTATGGCTGATGTCTTATTAGAAAGTGAGAAACTTTTGACCCTTTACATGCCTTACTAACATTTCGAACTGCATGATGACTTAAAAGTTGTTCACTTTAATAGGTTGTATTATAGCCATTAAATAGAGCTTCTGAAATGTTTAAAAAAATAAAAGGTGCCTTGTTTGAATGGTATCGCTCTATTTAACTGTTGACAAAACAATCTCCATCCAAGGTCCACTTACCAACTTGCTGAGTAGCTTTTGACTTTAGATGTTCAAACTCAGTTCCACGACAAATGAGCAAACTTCCTCTGCTGATGAAGATCATGTGGTGCGGTCGAAAGCTCCAGAACAAGTGAGTAAGTGGAAATTGTTTTGTTATGTGCTGTTTCCAAGGTCAAAAATGAGCTTAATTTTTAAACTGTTTGATGCCCAACCAACAGAACCAAAATCCTCCCATTTAGCAGAATGACACCTTGATACTCTTACTGTGCAATGTCAATTTGCACCTGGCTGGCATCCAAATTTATTTCTGGAATATCACTTAAATGTATCCCTATCCATAAACTTTATCTTTGAAAGTTGAATTTTCTAACTTGGGTCTTGCTGCAAGAAAACTTTTGAAATGTAGAGGGCAATTGGGACTTAAACTTATCAAAAAACACTTCAGAGGTGTTAGCTGCGGCAAAGATTAGTGTGAAGGACTCAAAATGTCAAAAAAATCTGTATTCCTCTTTATCCAGTATGCAACACTGACACCATGTGGTCATGTTTCACTATTTCTTGCTGGTTTTCTGGCGGTGCATGCAATCATTGTGTAATGAGCTGTTTCAAATTCATTTAGGTCATAGTGAAGGATAGCACAAGTAAAGGTCAAGAAAATCAGTCTCTCTAAAAAAGACATCAGAAACTACAACAAATACTGAAAAGCCACAAATACATTTATTTGCATGTTCAGTTTAACAGCCGTTTCTTTTGAGCTGACAGTTGGAAGACACACCTGCCAGTTTAATTTACAGCTGAGAAGGGGGACTCTGGTGCTTATTCTGCGATAAAAGAATGGAAAGAGATTCAGTGTGACACAATCTGGAAAATGATCGTGTACGAGTGGAAAGCACTTCATATTTCACAATTTGTGTCATATCAGATGTCAAATGGATAATATGGCGGATAATACATACACTGAAGGTGTAATTCAGAAGTGTAAATCAGAAAAAGTGAAGGAGCTGTGGCTTAGTGAATGGTTTGGATGTTATATGCCACAACCATATACAGATAAGATAAAGAATTCAATGGCTTTCCGGACATTTTCAATCTGAATCTATATTAATCATATATTTCATGTGCAGTAAAAACCAAAACTCATTTTAATATGTGATTGTTCGCTATCTTCAACAAAACAACCAAATAGCAAGCTCTACTCTGTTTTCCATTTTAATAGGCCAGGGTGTCGGACTTCATTCTATACCAGTCACAGGCTATTCACTTAATGGAGATCCACTGTAGCCTAGTAATTCAATTTTTCAAACAATCACAACTTAATATTCACATCACAGGTTGAATGAATTATACTGTTTGAGGAAAGGATTGAAACAGTTTTTCAGTGTGTTGTGTTTTTCTAATCTCACATTTATTTAGGGTTTAGTTGAAATGTCAATTCATGGATTCTAGGGCCATATAATTTTGTATCCTCATTATCTGCAATTAGTATAATCACTTGAATTAAAAAGCCAGCATGTGTCACATCCAATAAAAGAAAAATGAATTACTGGCCACTGTTTTAAGTCTTCAGGAAAGAACAGTCCAGACTTTACCATCCCCGAAGGACCAATTGTTCTGCAGCCTGCAGTAAAGTCATAAAAACACACATAAAAAAAATAATTAAACCACACAGTAAAAGGTATTAGCAACCATCTTTGAAGGTATCATATAAATCAACTTGCACTCATAAGTCATCTCATGTAAGTGGAAACCATAAAAAGCTTTGTAATTAAATCACAGTGTTTCACCAGATAAATGGACACGGAGTTGTCAGCACTCCCAAAAAGGACATCAGTTTCTCTTAAACTCTTAATTAAATTCTAAGGATAGACCCAATGGATGTACATTTTATTGTTTTCATAAAGATAGAGGAAAATGCTGTGAGGGAGGTGCCTGATGGAGTAAACCCCAGAATGTTAACCCTCCGCACACACTGTCCAGTTTATCAAATGGTCTTTGGAGTTGTCAGATGCTTTCAGGGGCTTAAGCAGATTCTCCTTTACTGAGTGAAAGCAAGCTGAAGGGAATCGCCTTTGAATTGCCTTTACATGCAGAGGGAGAGAACCTCAAGCTCATGGCTTCAAAGTGAAAGGACATAATCGTTTAATATGTTGAAATTTCCCTATCTCGCCTAAATATGCTTATCCTGTCAGGAGGAAATCTTTTCTGATGCCCAGTCAGTTGTCATCTATAGCAGGTTGCTGCAACCCTCCAAAACCAAAGAAACATTCAGCATCAGTACAGCTGAGCATAAAGCATTGCAGATGTGATAAATTCTGTCAGTGTAGTGTTCGTCTGTTCACGAAAGCCTTGCAGCAGAGCTGTAAACATTCTCTCTCACTGATGTGTCGGGCGTTTGATGTGAGATTTGATCCTCCCTGTCTGCCTCCATAGGCTGCCGTTTATGTCTCTTCAGCTTTTCATGGTCACATCAGCCTGAACTCATCAAAGCTGTTCCATCAGCGTTCTTGTTAGAATAGCAGGAAATAACACGTGTACAACATGATTTCATATGAAAACATATCCTTAACCGGGATGAGGAATGTATGTATCAGCTTTCACTACACAAGGGAAAAAACTATATACTTAAATCTTAATTAGGTAGTATTAAACAAAAGTTACATTTCAGCTTGTTTTTACACCATTAATTCCCCAATTATATAAAATATATATGTTTGACGTGATCTGCTGAAGGCCTTTATTGCTTTTACTGCGATGTGTGAAGACTGTATAGCCCTAATTTAGGCTCTTGTATGCTGTTTCACATTTGTGTTAACGCTTCAGGTGTTATTAAACATTGCACGAGTTAGAAGAGTCAACAGTAAGCATGCAGATGTGCAAGCCGTGATTTTTTGGGTGGAAGAATGAAGTTTCCAATTTATTCTAGTTGATTTCTGTGATACATAAAACCTCGGACTAAAGAAAACTATATGCAGGAAATGAAACGGTTACATTCAAAAGCAAATAACAACCTGCACTAAACCTGGAATGCCATGATTGTCAGTATATCAGCTGGACACATTATGATGAATTGAGGTTTCAGCGGAGAAAATATGCAATGCAGTATTTGTTGAGAGGAAGGACTGGTTGGACAGTTTTTTAGTGAGATAAAACAGAAACAGCTAAATAAACGCAAAATTATTTATATCGTGTCTTAACATACATTTTGTGGAAACACATTTATATGCTGTCTTTTTAAAACAGTTTTAAAATAAAGTAACAATTTAGGAAATATTAAGTTAAGCATTAAATTCAACCCATGTTCCAGGGGAAATTAGCATTTGCTTACTGTAAAGTGATGTGGATTAATGAAACCAGTCTGGATTGGCATATATGCCTGCTCAATTTTTATGTAATGGTCCTGGGATTTTGGGACATCAAAACTTGATGCTCACCAGAAATCACCTTATCCAAACAAAATATTAGATTTAAAGAAAACCCAAAACTTCACACAGCAAAAGGCTGGTTTGGTGTAAAAGTGTAAAATGTAAATGTGAAATTCAATTTTTGTTTTAAAAAAGCTGCAATGTAAAGTTAATAAAAGGAATTACTTTTCTATTTGTCTAGTCTGTTTCCCTTTTCTCTGTCTTCTCTGTCCTCACAGATAACTCTGAGACTGTGGTGCTCAGAAAGTAATGAAGACCCGCGTGTGTGTGTGTGTGTCAGTGTGCGTGCGTGTGTGCGTATGTGTGTGTGTGTGCATGTGTGTCTCTGATGACCTGCAGGTGGTGATGTGGGATTTGCTGTATCAAGTGATTGCAGAGGTCTGTATCATCTGCTGATTGGTCGATAGTTGAAAGCTCCTGGTTTCTAAAAGACCAGAGACAAATTTCACTCAGTGGCCTCACCCTCTTGTTGTTTTTCTCAGTGACTGCTCAGCTGTTGTGCAGTTTACATACTAATAATGAATGTTTCTTGCTCTTGTGTAGATAATTGACAGCTCCAAGCTGTAGTTGAGACAGTAGTGATTGGTGGGTAGGTATTAGGCAGCTCAAGGCTATAATTTGTTGTTTTTGTTTTCTTTTTGTTTTCTTTTTTTTATGTGGGAGGTTTTGAGATTTTTGTAACAGTGTAGTTTGTTTAATTTTGGTATAACCTTGATGCTAACTTATAAAAGTAAAAACTGCTCCTGTGAACCTTGATTTAGAGTCTCACCATCTCGTCAGAAGTCCAAGTTCACCTAGGTGGGGGCAAAGTTTTTTTTTTTTTTTTAATGAACTTCAAATGAATGTACATCCATCCAAGCTTGCTTCGAGGACAGGCTTGACCTTAGAGCAAAGCTCAATATGGACACCAACTGGACAAAAGGGGGTGTTACGACCTCATTGTCATGCAACATTCATTAGATGTCTCCCTGCTGAGTTAATTTGTTAGCTTCACAGCAATATTAATTTTGTTCACGGCCTGCTGCTAAATATGCTTAGAGATCTATTTGATACAAAGATGTGATGATGTATAATCACGTAGGACAAGCTAACTGGATCAATAAAGTGAATGATATAGAGATGATTTGGGGAACCCAAAGAACTACTGTACATCAATCTACAGTTCCACATTTAGAAGATAATATGATGGTATTAGTATTAAAGGCACTGTCAGTGTCATCTAAGAGCTAACAGTAACCAATGTCAATTTGACTGTTCTGATCTAGATATAATTGTTATACATTAAACATTGCCGTCCATCCTTAAAATGAATCAGATGTGTACGGATGGCAGTGACAGATTAAAGTTCCATGTTATACACCTTTGAAATTGCTGTCAAATACATCCATTAAATATCCATTGTAGGCCATTAGACATCAGAAAGTACTACTGAATTGCTACCTTATTGTTGGCTTTTTAATGGATCATACTTACAATCTGGCTGCATTCAGATGCGAGATATAGCATATTTTTTGTTTACTGCACAGTGACTGGATGCGGCTCAGATATGCACAGCAGGGACCTGAGGGTCCATCAGTGGTAGAAGAACTCCACAGCTGGCTCAGTAATTTGCCTGGATGCAATCGATCCCCTGTTATTCTCAAACAGCAGCCTGTACCCTTTCAAGGGCTGGGAAGTCTCTGCATTGTTATGGCACCTGTTCAGACTTCTGTGCAGCCTACACACACACACACACACACACACACACACACACACACACACACACGCACACACAAACACACCCATGCCAACTGTTTTCCATTTCTGTGATTTGATGACCTACTACAGAAAATGGAAAACTTGCATAATTTCTGTCTTACAAGCTTAATATTACATCCCTTTGGTTTGCTCCCAGAGCAGATGGCAGCGGCAGCATGCAGGTCTCTGTTGGTCTCTGTGAAGGTGATCTTGTCTGGAATCAGTTCATCCTTAGCAGAAGCCAGAAAAAAAATTCTTTTCATATATACAGTCTGCATCTTATAAATAAAAAATGCATGAGGCAAGTAGACTCAAAGAGGTTTCACTGGGAAGATCACATTACTGTAGGAATGCCAAATTTTCTGCTTTTATTACTCTCCTTGCATTGGAGCATTTTTCTAATGTTACAGAACACCACTATCTGCTACACATGGAATAAAAAAACAAAAATTAATCTTCAAGTGTGTCACAATTTATGAAAGAGTGCATTCTGATGTTACACTAAATAATAATATTTATGCAACTATCGCATGAGGAATGTCAAGAATTTTCCTTTGAGAAAACACTTTAGAACAAGTGATGCCAATCTCCGCCAGATGACATGTGCGGTAAATTAGTTGTTATTGTCAAGGAATAAAATAAAAGGAAACATTCCTGTGGGACCAAAGATAGGTGTAGATATACTGCAGATGTAGCATCATTAATTATATACACTGTTGTGACACAACTACAAGTTGTGAGATATAAGTCTTGTTATATAAGCTCAACTAATGCCTCTTAGAGTCTGCAATTTTCATTGCACTCGAGACAGTTTGCCTGTGAGATTTTGATACAGTACTTCTTGTGTGAAAATTTTGGTCTTATGGGGATAGGATCCGGGGGTCAAACACAGGGGGGTTTACGTTTTCTCGGAAGCGTAAACATCAGGAGCAAATCATTTGTTTTTTAGATCAGTTTTTAGTTTTTTAGACCTCATCATGGCCCAAAGTGTTCATCAAAGGCACAGCTTGACAGTGGCACAGTTTTGATGGTGCTACTATAAGGTGAGACTTTTGAATCAACTTTTTTTTCTCAAACAGCCAGGAGGTCATGAAAATCACCACCCTCCATGGAGCAGGAAAACATCATGGCAATGTGGCAGGGTGTTTGCTGAAACATCCGTCTGTCACAACATCGGCCAGTTCTTAAAGAGAAACTTGACCACTGACTTTTTGAAAAGCAGTGTTTTGCTGCCCTCTCTCTTAAGCCCGCTGACCACGTACAGCATCACTGATAGGTGTGGTCGGGTGTGGTCAGAAAGTGTGCTCGGTTGCACCTGTGACCATGCCCAGCAGTGATGTCGCGGGGTCTTGAAATACACCTGGGGCATGTTCAATCTGAAAACGTTGTCCACCGTTTTGCCACGGTTTCCGGGTTGAAAGACACGTTTCCTCCAAACGGTTTGAAACAGTGTGCAACAGTTGTTGAGGTACGCGTTTAATCGTTGAGTGGATTTGTCAAAGGTGTTAACCAGTGAGCATTAACATGTATATAAACCCTGCTGTTTTAAAAATCTACCATAGCTGCAATGCTTGCGTAACACAGCAGCGTGTTCAATGCACCACGTTTTTTTAAAATAAAAGTGCCCCTGATATTTACATCCCTGCAGCAAGGTGAGAAGTTAAACCACTGGAGGTCAACAAAAAACAGATTTTTCAGGGGTTGCAAGGTTCCTATTTATGCTTTTTTTTCAAAGTCTGTCTTTTTCCAGATCCAGCTGATCCTGTCCTGCAGTCTGGCAGTAATCGCAGTGTTTCTGCCATTCCCTGTCACCTGACTACCACACCCACCTGCGTACCTGTTCTCCATTCCCTCTTCAGCTCCGTAGGTATTTATACAAGCCCGTTTCCCCCTCATTCCTCATCAGGTAGTCTAGCGTGTCATCCCAAGGTATAGTGTTCCAGCCTTTTTCCCCTGCCTGCCAGTTTTTGCTGGTAATGAACCCCAGCCTGCTTTCTGGACTCACCTGCCTTTGCCCCTTTGCCTCAGTTTCTCTGCCTGCCCATTACTAGATCTGTGCTTGCCTTCAACATCAAGTAAACTTGAAGCTTTTATCTTGCAGCTCTGCCTGTGAGTTGTACTTTTGGGTCCAAACCGTTAGATTTTCTTTGGACATGACTGACTGACATTAGCATCCTCAGGCCGCTTTGTTAACCCTTCTTTTGATGTGTTAATAATATACTAGGTTATGGCCAGAGGCTTTTATGAGTCTTGACCATTCCTAATTACAAAGCAAAAAAGGAATTTTAAATTAAATTGAATGACATTAAATTTTTTTATTTATATTTGATTTTTTTTTTTTTGCTCATTCAGCAGATGCTTTTATCCAAGGCGACTCACAAGTATGGGACAACACTAAAGCTTAAGTACAGTAGGAGACATTGAAGTAAGTATGTATCTATGTATATCTATATCTATCTGTCTATATATAAAGCCACTCTAGCCACTTTTATCACTTGTTTACTTTTCAGTGTTTTTAAAACCCTTTTCTTTGTCATATATTGTAATAACTGATTCCTGATGACTAATCAGACACAACTATCAGGTACTAAACAGACCTTCAGTACAGGTTCTTTGTTGGATTGGAATTACTTGGAATTGAAATCTTGCTTTAGGTTACCATCAACTGATTGTGTCATACCTGGATGGCTGTGTTAACAATTCCTTAGGCATGGTGTGTATTTGTGAGTGTGTGTGTGTGTGTGTGTGTGTGTGTGTGTGTGTGTGTGTGTGTGTGTGTGTGTGTGTGTGTGTGTGTGTGTGTGTGTATGTGTGTGTGTGTGTGTGTATGTGTGTGTCTCAGGGGTTGTGTGTTGAACCCATATCGTCTTAACTGAAGCACCAATTCAACCTGATGGAATTTATTGGCAAAGATGAATTGTGCCAGAGAAATTCAGCAGGTAAAAGCCAAACACATGGCATAATTAAGTACTTGAATGATCTGAATCACAGTTTCGCTCGAAGCCACACATAATATTAACAAATTAAGTTAGTATTAAACTCTCGGGAATGTTTGTTGTACCATGATTTTTGACAACAGTCAAGTCTTTATTGATCATTAGTGGTTCCATTGGAGACACCAGACAACAGCAACAAAAACAAAGTGCCATAGAAACACTAAATGTACCAAGAAACATCCAGAATCAATACAATAAAATTAAAAACAGCTTTAAAAGATTCTCAGTGTTGGATGTGTAAAGTTTGATAGAGTGGTGGTGGGAGCTGAAGCCCTTTTACAGCAGTGGGTTAAGCATGTCATTAAAACAAAGATCTATTTGTGACATGAGTGATTGGCAGAAAACTAGCACACACGTCGTAAAGTCTTAGCTGTGTAGAGCTATTATGTGGACACAGCAATCTAAAAATTCCGTTTTGTGTTTGTTTCAACTTTTCATCTACTTGACACTTTATAGGTGAGTATTGACACATTTGCATAAAGTATCTGATGGTGGAGTTGCATTGCTTTTATTGAAATTCACAGTAATGTTAAAAATGAATTCATGTGTTTTGAACCTGGTAAAAGCTGGCTCTACCCACAGTGAATGTAATTATGTGCTCAAAGCATACATTTACCAATATAAGAATACTGTATGTTTGTGCTGTTCAATACAAATGTACCTTGAGTACAATTTTAAGTGTTCCTCCATTGTAACAACAAACGACAAGTAGTGCAACATCTAAAGATGTGTCCATGCAATATGTATAATTGATCCACATTGAGAAAAAATATTGCCAAGATGTCTAAAACCAGATGCAGGAGAAATCCGTTATTTCTTCAGCTATCCACCCGGTGGGTGGAAAGGAGCACCATGTCTGAGCAGACTCACACAGTAAGACATGGGATGTGAGGAAGATTAAGGAGGAAGTCATGCTCATGGGAAAGGAGACAACAACGTAAGGGACGTAATACTGGGATCACATTAAGGTGCTTGGAGGGGGTCCTACACCAGATCTCTGTGTGTGTGTGAGTGCCCCGATCGTGAGTCTGTGAGTTTGTAATATTTCTGAATTCACTTGGTTGATTGTAAATCACACTCTTATTTTATTGGAAGAATAAATGTGCTTCCTCTCAATGACCATGGACTCAAGGCAAACTGATAAAACCATAATGGTCTAAAAAGAGCGTGTCACCATTGTACCAAAAAATACAAAGGTATCCATTCATCCCAGTGTGCTCACACTCTCAGTCATACACATACACTCACACACACTCAAGAGGTGAAACCCCACAGCAACCACACTTTGTGCACAGTCAAATGTTCAACCAAGGCTGGTGATGTTGGAACGACCACCGGGGGGTGCTACGATGCGGTGGCCAGACCGACGTGGGACATTGTCATCGATCTGTGCCCCTGAAAAATAAAGACAAAAGTAAAAAATTATTTTTATTTCTCTCAAATAAATCTTGTAAGCAATAGTTCGTATAAAACCCCTCCAAATGTCATTTAATGCATCTCGATTTTTATGTTCCTTCTGAGACGTGAAAAGCATCAAAGAAATCACTGGATTTTAAAACTTGCACAAAATATATAATATCTGTTACCTGATAGGCTGAAGTTGGACTGGTGTAGGTTGCGTATTGGTGGTGGTTGGTGAGACGTGGGTGAAGATTTGGCTGACGGAGCAGGAGTAATATATTTGGGTGTAGGAACGACATCGCACACAGGGCCATCATACAACCCGCGAGTAACACCCTGCTTCCCCTTCACCTGGATAGAAACCACACAGAGACACAAACACAAAACAGTTAGATAGTGTCAGCTATTAGTCATTCTTCACAAACAAAATGGCCTGTAACCCACCACATGGATTACTTTGAAATATATCTTGTAAAATCACCAGCATGGGCACATAGCACAGTATAACCAGTCTATTTTGCTTATGCTGTTAAACTTTGGTGCAAAATATAGTGTTATCGTAACTTATTATTAGTACTGACCAGTAGTTACAATTTCTTATCACTTCTGACCAAATGTGAAGCTACGTTCTTGCCTCAGTTGTCCTACAATAACAACGCACAACAAAAATGAGTAGACGGCCACTGGCTGTTGTCTGTTGGCTTTTATGGTGTGATTTTGTATTTATTCATTTGTTCTTTGGGTATCTCTGATACTTTTTTTATTTTGTCTGCTCACTGAAAAAAATGTATCAAATGTGCATATGAGATATGATTCAATTTCCTAGTGTTTTTTTTCCCCTATTTACTAATAACTCTTATGGTCAGTCACTGAATGCGTCATTGAAGGTTGATTGATTGGAAAAACAACAATGGAAGTAAGTCCAGGACTTTATTTATTGCCGAACATAATCTGGGATGTTGCATCTTATAAATATACTGGAATATTGCCAGTAGGCCAAACCAAATTAGACTGACAATTATGTATGAGTATTTTGATGTTGATTTTTTTAAGTATTTTTGAAAGTAGTAAGAAAAGAAGCTGTGCCGCTATAGGGAAACTAACATTGAAGTTTGACAGCCCATCTAATCTTTGAAGTGGAAATATTTTTAAACGTCCCATTTTTAAAACTGCCGTAGAAATGTCCTTAAAATGATTCATGTTGTGTACCTGGTTCCTGAATTTAACGCGCTGGTAAGCATAGTCTGGGAAGGGCTTGCAGGGAATAAACCGACCGGTGCCCGGCTGAGCCTGCAGCTTGCCTTCCTCATAAACCACCCGACCTTGACTCAACACCAGCGCCGGACCTCCACGGCACTCCAGACCCTCAAAGATATTGTATTCTGAAGCCTGTGTGTGGACAGGTAAAACATACAAGAAAAAGAAAGTGGGAAAAGGGAATTAAGCAGAAGGACAAACGAGAGGTTTTTATTTCCATTATTCCCCACCATTTGGAACACTGACACCCAACACTGTCGAGGCCCACTGCACTATTTCAGCAATCATTGTATCAGAGAGCTTAATACGTGAAATAAAATGCAAGCCGTTGAGAAGATGGGGATGGGGGTGAATAAGTGAGAGGCTCGGGGCATATAGAAGGGGAGACAGTGTGAATACAGGGGGATGGTAGCACAGAATGGGTGAGGGGTAAAGTGGGATTATGACCTAAAGCCTGCAGCAGCCTGGATTAGAGCCTTTGAGAGGGGCAGAGCAGACTGAATACATTTACCACTGTCTATTATCTTCACTGTATTGTGTCAAATTGCCAAAGGCCAATTTTCACCTCTGAGGCCAGTCTCCTGAATTTAAACACATCGTTTGGTCTTGAAATTCAAAGGATCAGTTCATCCAGCTTGCTATAAAACACATTATTTCATTTACCTTTAGCGGTATCTTAACATGCAGACAGCTTTGCTTCTGCCACCCCAATACAAAGGGGGTGAATGGAGTTTCATTTGTGGTGCTCAAAAGATTAAAACTACAGTGTCGTAACAATCCCCAGTCCTCAGTGTGAACATTTTCGCTGGAACCACTTTCTATTAAAGAGATAATTATTTTTCATTGTCATTTTAAATGGATTCGGTGTCATTTTACAATACAAAATTCCACTCACCACCATTGTTTTTAAGGTGGCAGTAGAAAGTTTTGGTTGGAAATTTACCCAGACCTGAGTAACTTTCAAACCTGAGCAAAACGAAACCCCAAACTATCTGCATGTTTAGATACTACTTGAGATAAATGAGAAAATACATTATTTCATAATTTGGGTGAATTAGCCCTTCGAAAGATAAATCTCATACTCACTTGTCAAATGCATTTCAGCTTCCTTTATATATATAATCTTAATAAACAGTGGTTTTTAATATAATGTAATGCATGTATTCTTCTGTTGCCACTGCACCTATGCAATGTGGCGTCATACTGTTCACAGTAATACCAGGCCTGACTGAATATCACTCTCACTTAGAATTAGATTTCAGGATTCTCTTTACCTCCTCTGATCTTCCACTCGGTTTTGAACCTATTTCACGCTCTGCAATCTCCCATATGAATCCTTCCTTCCTGCAGCCTTTCTCCCCCAACAGCCGGTGTACCCACCCTCCCTTTACCCTCACCATCTTTCCTCTTCCCCCTGCCCTATTTTCTTTGTGTCCTCACCGACTGCTGGCGTTTGGCCGTGATGGTTTTGATACTGTCAGGGTCCCAGATGACAATGTCAGCATCAGAGCCCACCGCTATCCGGCCCTTACGTGGGTACAGATTGAAGATTTTAGCAGCATTGGTAGATGTTACTGCCACAAACTGGTTCTCGTCCATCTTCCCCATTGCCTGAGAGACAGATAAATGGTTGTTTAAAGTGGTAGACAAAACTCACACCCACAGCTATACACACACACACACACACACACACACACACACACACACACACACACACACACACAAGCGATCATTGCTCACCACAGCCTTGTCCCAGATGAAACCCATTCTCTCCTCCACGCCATTGGTTCCCTCTGGGATGAGGGTGAAGTCATCTTTACCAATTGCTTTCTGGGAAGTGGAGTACGCGCAGTGAGCACTGCCTACCACCTGGAGGTCCCCACTGTATCAAGGCAAAAAAATGATAGGAAATTATCAGCATACCCTTAATCCTGCAGTTATTAAGATGTCAAATGTTTGATGATTTTCCCCTGCAGAATTTAAAAAAGTCTTGAACTATTGAATACAGGTAGCTTGTGATCAGATGATCAGTTTAAGGATATCTGGCTGAATTTTGTCAATTAAAGACAAAATTCACATTCAAGTAATAATGATAAACACAAAGACAGTCATTTTCTACTATTAGCCACCAGATGTCCTCATTGAGCACGTTAGTTAAAGCACAAGTCATGTAGTGGCCTGGGGCTGAACCAGTCAGAGTGGTGCAAGGCAGCTGCAGTACCAGTCCCTTAGGCATTAACTAGACCAAAAGGGATACACTGCATTTTTAAAAAAAAATCATCAACCCACCTGACTCACTCTACCTCCTATTACAAAACAGGGTGAATTTGACTGATAAAGAGCTATCATTATCATAATTTCTCATCTAAGGCCTTTTATCATGTGTTAATTACATTACTTCATGGTAGTGAGCCGTGGGATCATCACCCCAATGCCAAGAGAGTGCTTATTATGGAAATAATGGGCCTTACTCAAATGTGAGAGAAAGTGTTGCTCTTTTGTCCACGTCACTGAAAAATAACCGAAAAAATACACCCTGTCGCTTCAGCAGATGCTCAAAGACAACGGCAGCATCACACCACTGGCGTGACAGCAGTGACCCGCCTTGAGAAGCCGGAATTGCAGACGAAGGGCGGAGGAGCAGGGGGGACGAGTGAGGAGGAGGAGCGGGGGGGGGGGGGCACTTGGTAGCCAAGGCAACGGGTGATGGAGGATTCTAGTTCCTGTGCTATTTATGGAAATCGGGGACAGTCAAAAGTGTACAGCAGTATTTGGTGTGCATTTTGTATGTGTGTGAGTGTCTGTCTGAGGTGAGAAGAGAGTTGGGTTTGGTCTGGGGCACTTTATCCCTCTCTGTGATACTCGTGAATTACTACTTAACTTACCTTTATCCTGTATTTTACATTATACGTTTAAAGTTGCTTCAAAATGATTATACAGGTCCTTATGAAGTCTCCCTCACCTCCTTCCTTCTAACCATCTTCTCCCCATACAAATACCTTTGCCTTCTCTGCATCTGTTTGTCTTTTCTCAATAAAGCTGGTCTGACATTGTGCATTACACTAACAGCTGTTTGTGCCATGAATACCAAGTAAATATCTAGGGGCAAACAGTGAGAGTTAGATCCTTGCTGGTGTCTCCTTTGGTTTCATCCGGCTGATATGCATTTCACTTTGTGCAGAGGTTATAGCTAAATTAAGCATGTTGTCTGTCTTCACTCCATATCAATTAGTAAAGTTTTTACATTTTCTACTGTTTATGAAATACATTGTAGGCTACATACTTTGTCAGGTTTCCTAGAATATTATTGAAAAATACTGAGGAGATGCATTAAGAAGAGACCTTAGTGCATTTACGTATTTGCATTATGTGCATTGATTGCTGAAAAGGTTTAAGACGTACCAAGCCAGCAGTGTGTGGAGATGGTCTGGAGTTGTGGGATCAGGACTCAGAGGTGGAGAGGTCACATAAGCAGCTGCCTTGGCCCAGTTCTTGCTCCAATAGTGAGAACCGTCAGTGGCCAGGCTAGCTGTAATTGGCTCCCCAAAAACTACAGAACCTGGATGGGAAGGTAGGACAATAAAGTTCAGACTCTGAATATAACGAGTCAATAAAGACAGGAAAAGTCATTAAAATGGAACCAGATATATGAAATGATTAGAACCTGGTGAGCAAAATTAAGAAATGGAAGGAAAGGAAAGTGGCTGACCTTTCCTCCGGGCCTGGGTGATAGTGTCGGCTGCACTCTTGCTCATCACCTTGGTGATGTAGACAGGACAGTTCACACGGTTACCCAGAGTGATGGCACGAAACACCGCCTCAGCCTCCAGCTGCATGGAAAGGAAGCGTTAAAACCTATGCAATGATAGATGGATAGACGGACAGTGAGGGTGTATGAACATCACCTCTTCCGGACGACTCAGAGGATGGCCCTCAGGTCCGGTGATTCCAAGGCCGAGGATTTTTCTCTGTTCCTAAAACGCAAAGGTTTCCTAATTATCCTCACACGCATTACATTAACAGTTACAGTACCTGTAAAGTCATGCTTTATGCACAGGACTCACATTTTAGTGCCTTTGTTGGTATCTCTTGGCTGTAAAATAAGAAATGTCATGGTCTGTCCAACTTCCAAAGAAAACAAAGTGTGCATTGTAATCCTAGACTGCCAGTGCTCCGTGGTGAGCTCCTGCTGGCTGCGCTGTGCCTCTGACAGCGCTTTCTGGGGCACAGTGAAATTAAGATGAAAGCCAGACCGCCACCCTGTTCCTTTTTTTGGTTTCACTATGTGTTTTCAAACGGGTCGGTACTTCTGCTGGTTTTTCATCACCCATCTTCCTATTCCCATTACAATTAGGTTAACAAGTATGTCATTATCATTCATCAGCTCTCCCATTATCATTCATTACTCTCATTCATCTTCACATACATCATGGTTTTCACCATAATTTTCCCCTTAATCAGGACCATGATCTCCATCACCATGACTACTATTATCCATCACTGCCGTCAGCATTATCAGCACCTTCACCCTCACCATCTTAATCACCATTACATCATCATTAGTATAATAACGGTCAACAGCAATCTTGGCTAAGATAAACCTGTCATTCTCAGCATTCGCAGCAGCAGCATTAAACCTTTTCTGTCTGAGAGCTGGAGAGTTATGCAACAAGAATATCTTTCAAATGCAGCGGAGGACTATAAAAGTAGAAGACTGGTCATGATTCAGTTCAGGCCATTATATGTTGTTAGTTATTTCGCCACGGAAGACTGCTGTGTCTGGAGGCTGTCAGCGACAGGCTGTGATGGTGCTGCAAGAGGTATGGGTTGCCAGTCCCCACTAAGAGACCAAAAATAGTGGAGGTTATGGAGCACTTACCTGAGCAATCAGGTCACCGTTTTCAGCGTGAACTAACACCACAGCACCCAGCTGCTTCAGGAAGGAGAACGCTTCGTAGAGCTGAGAGAGGGAGGAGTCCGAGGAACAAAAAAAGGATTAATAGTGGAATGAAAGAGCAGAAGGTCACAGATTTGCATGAGGAAATTAGTGCAGTACTAGTGATTGGTGTAATTAGTGATTTCTGAAACATACCTGAGAATCTGACATCTGGTACACGTCCTTATAAGCCATGTACACTTGGAAGGAGTTGATACCTGACATGAGTGGAAGCAAAGAATGTATTCTCAGAGGCAAGACAAATTCTGTGAGTGTAGCCAAAACAATGAATCGTGAAATATAATAAATAAAATCAAGATCAAGACAAATTTCAAGTTGCAAAAACTGATCTATGGGCTTGCGTGGCATACACAGCATTCAGAGCATGTTTATGTCCAGCAACTGAGCCAAGCGTTACAACTCTACTTCATTTCTGAAGGAAATTGGTCACACAAGCAGCTGCCTTGGCTCAGTCACTGCACTATTTTGTGGCTGCCCCAAAAGAAAAGCGATTTTTTACTTAAAACAGATTACAAGCAAACTTTAAACACTGCCACCATGACAGTGCCGTGATGAGAACAGTGGCTTTCGGGTGAGCCCTCACCATAAGAGGATTCAGCACTCAGCCAAATTGTTTCTAAATCTGTCCCTATTGTTCCTGTGAAACGGGTCCAAAATGAGGATGAACAGGGAACTGAAACAAGGATTACAGCATTGACCACAGCTCCGATCTTAGAGTAACTAAAAACTGACGTACCTTTCTCTTGCACCAGCAGCTCCAACTCATCTTTAACAGTCTCATTCCACTGGGGGATGTCCACATGCAGGGAGTAGTCACAGCATGCCTTCTTATCTGCAGCCTCCTGCCAGTGCTCAAATGCCTCCAGCAGGCTGTCCCCAGGCTGTGGTGTCACATGGTCAACTGAGAGGTGAGAGGGGCCAAAGGTTAGGATGGAAAGAGCGCAAGCAACCCGATATATTCAATTTACGTGTGGTCACAGAGTGCATTCTACGCTGAACGCATCTAGGCGTCCACACTCACTGATCATGGTAGTGCCTCCAGCAAGCGCAGCCTTGGTGCCCTGTAGGAAGTCATCAACAGGCTGTGTGCCCAGATAGGGCTTCATTAGACAGGTGTTGACATCTATCCCCCCTGGTATCACCATGCGGCCATTAGCCTCGATCACGTTGACGCCCCCCGGAACAACCAGATTCTCCCCCACCTGCCTGCCAAGGACCAGGCACAGGGAGGGTGAGAGGGAGACAAAAAGCGGGAACGAGGAGGTGCCGAGACGATGGGAAGAGATGTGGCGCAGGAAAATATACGGGTGTGGATGAAAAGGCGTTGTGGGGGATGTGAAGATGGAAAACATAGAGAGAATAAAGAGGCGAAATCATTATCGACGGAAATAGATTCACAGCACTAAAATCTATACTGTTATGCCTCTACAGTGCTTTGACATAATTAGCTCCTTATATACGCACTTGATGAGCCCATCTTCGATGTAGACATCCGCAAAGAGAGACTGGTCATCATTGACCACCCGCCCTCCTTTGATCAGCAGCTTCTCACTCTGCACAGGAGAAGTACAGAGAGGGAGGGAGGGAGAGGTACAGGAGGGGCTGAATTCAGTCCTGACATTTCGATATATTGCACAATGAGTTATGTAACCCATGACCTTAGAGCAATATGACCAGACAGTGCTGAGGGTGAGGTTGGAGAGAAATGCATAGCCCCACCGGTGCTGTGCATGGGTGGGGTGGCATAATAGCTAACAATACCGATATTTGACTAAATGTCTAATTTAATTGTATAGGATCAGACTACTGAGTATTTAGAAGTGCAGCGTTAAAACGAGCACATGTATGTCAGACTACCATGTGTCCACACCCTCTGCCACCAGGAGGGTGCCTGGCAACAGCCTTAGGAAGATGTTATGTCTCCATGGTAACCAGCGATCATCCATGGTTCGAGATGACGGCATCTGACAGCCCAGCTGAATTCTCAGCATCCACAGCCAATGGGGATGCTTGCAAAAGAAAAAACGTGGGTCGGTCGGTCGGATTTGTTATTTCCTGCCTCCGCCACGAAATGTAATGCTCGGCTACATCGACCGTATGTTGCCTTTGGATTCGTTTCGCATTTAATAACACTCTGCATACTGCAGCATCCATGGGGGGAAAAAAAGGACGCGTCTTTGTTCAAATCCAGTCTCACACCTCTGTGATGTTTTATACGAGCCATTGTTTCCTGTGCGACTCGCGATTAGCCCGTCAAATCAACCGAGTTAATCCCACTGACAGGCGGCCGGATTACACAACTGTCCGACCCCGAGCAACAAGACGCGCTCGATTGGACGCACAGACACTGAGAATTGTAACCTCTCTGTCTCGCGTTTGCTGCCTCACACGGGAGCAACGGTAGCCTCGAGGGCCCTTCTGCTCTTTGCCGCCCCACTAAGAATTTAATCCCCGCTCCGCCGGCATTGGCAGCGGGGATTTGCATACGAGCGGAGAGCCAGTCCGGCCAACGCCGCTGACCAGGCCGGGTCTCTTACCGTCAGATGGGGGATGCTGCTCTTCCCCTGGTAACTGGTCCCAGACATGCTCACTCCGTCGCTCTGCCCCCGGACGGTCAACACAGTGGCTGGTTGCGGTGACTCCGGCGCCCTGCGCTACGCTCTGCGACCCTTTGTCTCCCCCGGTGTGTGTTGGTTATTGTTTCCGTGTGTGTGTGTGTGTGTGTTTGTGCGTGAGAGGGAGAGCGATGAATCCGCCGCCGTACGGCTGCGTCAGGGTGCGTGGAGCGCGCACAGTGGAGGACAGGTGACGGTTCCTGTGCGTGCGCGCGTGCGGGAAGGGAGCGCCTGCCCGGTGCTTGCGTGCGCGCGGGAACACACACGAGCACACGCGAACAGCTCACGCGAGGTCACAAAGACAACACAGCGAGGGGACGCTGTCTGCCGCCGACCAACTCAGCACCACAGACTCAGCGCAGCGCGTGTGTCTCGACGCGCCTGCGTTTGCATGTTTTTGGAGAATTTTTATTGGAGCTACGCAGACGTAAAACCAAAACGGCCAAACTGCAATGCAGCACAAAAGTTCATCATTTATGCAGACTGAGGCATTTCTCTCAGAATAGGCTAACTCCTGGTGGGCTGTTTGAGAAATCCATAAGACGACAGTTCCGGTCTTTCAAGAGGAGGCCAACACAACATTTTTTTGTCGAATAAAATGACTTATTGAAATATCTGGGGGCGACTTTCAGCCGACAAAAACAATGGTGATTGCTCATGTTCTAAGTGGACCTATAGTCCTCAACCAGCTGTAGTCTATATGCTACACTACACTATACATATGTGTGCATTAAATGTATCGGGAAGTCTGTTCATAGATGTCAGCCATCGGAATTTCAACCAAAAAGCCAGACACAGGGAGAAAAAAGGCCAAGGATTAAAATCGTCAGTCTCACCTTTCCATTAGGGTTTTCCCTCCCCGAGGAATGTCTAACCTCAACAGCGGAGCGTGCGTCGTCCCTCTCCCCGGGCGAGTTGGTCACTGACCCCTCCCGGGCCTCGCTGGGCGTCTTCCCGATGGGGTCACCAGTGTCCAGGAGCCTCTCGCGGCTCCCGCTTCTCGGGGTGCGGCTCCCTTTCCTCCCCACCGCGTAGTTATCGAAGTCTATGGTCTTGCTCTCAAACGCCCCCTCCACGGAACTGAACATCCCGTAGGATTTCCGCTGGCTCGGCCCGGTGGTGACCGGTCCCGCCAGGTAGACCGGCAGCTCATCCTCCCGGTTCCACTGTCTTCTACAGTCCGACATTGTGGCTTCCGCGGGAGACGGAGACTTCCCCCACCAATCTGAAACGACGGAGACGGCAGCCGCGCTTCTTTCACGTCTAACCGGGTCACCGTCCCTCCTCTCAGGCAAGCGCGTTCATTCGATGCTGTGAACTGTGGAAAAAGCAGCTTTCTCCGGGCTACCCAAGGATCCCGCCTCTTAACACACGTACACACACGCACACACAGACACACACGTACACACACACGCACACGCTCACACGAACAACAGTGAAATGATGCAGTGCTCCAGTTTTGATGGGAGGAGTGGTGGTGTGTCTGTGTGAATTGGTTTTAATGCGAAACATTACTGTAGCTCTGCAAGAGCCTAGTTGGAGACCGCACGTAGCCTACAAACATTCACACAAATAAGATGAGAGCAAGCCTGGGTTTCCGCCGCTCTCTTTGTCTTCGTCCCTCTTTCATTTTAATGCGGGGGTTGTGCGTGAGCATGTCACTCCAACAGCGGATTAAACCGGCCCGTGTCATCTTTTAACCCACGTCCGCAGGGATAGGCAGATTGGAAAATGGTCTATGTGCCCTCGGAGTTAACGGCTTGTGGGCCGGTCTAGGGCGCCGCGCGGGGCCTGAATGAGTGCAACCTGCGGCTCGGGCAAGGCTCCGCACTGCAGCAGGTGCTCTGTGGCCAGTGACCCGTATGCTCATGGGACGCTTGCTGATGCGCGCCGACGGTGACAGCGGGAGCTGAAGTCTTGTTCTAGGCAGCGACAGACCGTCCCTCTCATCGCCCGTGGGGATACTGGGAGAGGGCGAGAGACAGAGAGCCAGAATGAGAGAGAGAGAGAGAAGCCGGGAGCTGTCTGTTCAGTACTCACGCAGGTGGACAGCTCCCAGAGAAACAATGCACCAAACGTGAAACACAGCAACAACACGACACATGCAGCCTTGTTGGATCGCGTTACAATTCATACGGCTCTTTGGTCACTGAGTGCGCGGTTACAAACAATTTCTGGCACTATGTGGAGTCCACGTATCTATATCTGGAAGCGGGCCTATGGGATATATAGCACGTGATATTATAATTATTATAATAAGAAAACACTATAATAAGGGCACAAATCAAATGCTTATAACTAATGCATGAGTCGTGGTGAATTAATGCAGGATTTATCACGAATTCCTGTTGCTGACCTTACACAAAATTGATCAAGTCCCAACGAGTTTATATCAGTGGTTAATGTTTAATGGATCATCGGCTGCCCACAGTTACTGCACGTTCATTTATCCCATCAGATCTGCTGAAATCCAGTCTCGTCGGCGACTGGTGCCGCAGGGGAGAAAGGCGAACTCGATCAAGGGCCAGACAGATGATAGATAGATTTTTTTTTTTTTTTAAGACAAACAGAGACACGAGGGACAGAACTGAGGAAACGTTTGAAGAGGTGATAGAAATCGTTAAAACCCTTTGGCCCTCACCGGTTTACCAAGCAAGAATAACTAAATAACCAATCGGATAGAGTGGCCATTTGATGGGCATTTATTACCCCCTATTAGGGCAGAGCCTATTTTGAGAGGGTGGGTCACAAAGTTGAGGTGTTGTTTATAGATCTGAGACGCGAGGTTTTAACCGCACCCGGTTTGAGTCTCTGGTTTCGCGGATCCGTGTGGAGCGGAATGGACCCCAGCATGCACGACAGACACAGCCTTTAAACTGCGGGGGGACGGTTTACTTTGTATCCCGAAGACATCTGCCCATTTATTTACCAAGTAAGGCTTTCTTTGCGCTGTTTGGTTTACTTTACGTTGTTTAGTCTTGAGAATATACTTGGCATGAAGTTCGGAGTTGGCAGAGTCTCGCGCAGTGTCTGTGTCCGCCTGTGCAGGACGAAGCAGGGTAATTATAGTATTGTCAAAACTGACTTAATGGTACCATCCAAATTTTCCTTTCCACGTTTAAATAGCTTATTCGGTGACCAGTTTGTTCCTGCTTTCATTTGCCGCTTCGTTTAGTTAAATTGCACGTTATTATAACGGAAATTCCATTAAATACCATCATATTTCTTCTCTCCCAAAGTTGACTCACATTGAGTGGAACATCTGTCACTTTTGTTTGCATCCCTGTCAAAACTCTGTCTTCTTTCAAAGGGAAGTTGTTGTATTTTAGTTTTAAAATATCCCGAGGAAAGGTTCTTCCAAGTTCTCTGACAGGGAGTTCACAGAGTTCACCGCCCAGCTTTGTCTTCATTTATGATTCACTATTACAAATTACCTCGATTAGTTTACTGCAGTATACACATGGTTGTCGTGATATATTTACTCTCCCCTTTTTTCTTTTTTCTCCCAGGAGAGATGGAGAAGGATTTCCCATCAACACCCACTCCTGTCAGCACCCAGGAGTCATGCCCTGCCCAGGATGGACTCTCTCTTCCCTCCCCCATACAGATTCCTCCTTCGCCCGTCTCCAGTAACCTCTCCGCTGCACCCTCTCAACCCGCCAAATCTTCATCCTCCACAGGAACACTGACAGAACCTAGAAAATCCTCCGATTCCTCTCCACAATCAGCACAAACCATGTCTATACCAGTGGACTCCCTTCCCTCTTTAGATGGGTCAAAGCCCTTATTTGCTGATGTGTCCTCTAAACCCACCTGTAAAACTGTTTCCACTAAACCCTCCTCTCCTGCTCCAAACAAAACACCACTTTTTACCTCTCCTAACCGCTCTACCCCTCAAATCTCCAAAATTTCACCCATTCCCCAGCTCACCTCTGTCTCTGCTACTTCAACCAGCATGGCCTGTAACACTCTGACAGATTCCCCTCCCTCTTCCCCCACCACTGCTTCAACCACGGCTCCTGCATCTTCTTCCACCGCCCCCGTGAAACACACCTTTGCTTCAGTGGCCAAGCGGGTGATAATACAGGAAAGAATTAGAAAAGCAGAGGAAAGGGATGCCGATGATGAAGAAGATGGTAAGAATGCCCTCATTTTGAGTCTGGGATTAAATCACACATTGTGAGTTTTAATGGCACTGCGAACATAAGTCGCAGACCACAGACTCATTGCTGTGCTGAGGTGATAAGCCTTGTGCTATACTTTGGAATGTCATTCCATGTGTAGCAGAGCAACCCTGCAGCCCTCTAACCCTAGGATAAAAATCTCTCCCCGCCAGAATGGAGAATTACTTTAGAGAACATTGTTTCCTTGTTTTAATCCAATGTTGTAAAGTATTATGGGCTGCATTTCCACATAAAAGCCACTATACAAACATTAATAACAATACTAAAAAAAAAAAAAAAAAAAAATCAAAGTTAAAGAGAAGCAGATCCTCTGCATACATCACCTTGTCCACTTTACTGTGACTGGCAGGTGCGGAGTAGTGAACATGCAGACATATAGTTTTGCAGTTACCTGCCTTCTCTATTACCATGCATTCAACACATAGCTTGGTGTACAATTTTATCCATAAATACATGCATGTGAATAGCAACGACCGTGTGATGGTCGGTCAGTCTATCACTTATGTCCACAATGAAATGTCCCAACAACTATGTGATGGAGGAAATTTAGTCATGGTTCCCAGAGGATGAATCCTACCAACGCTTTGGGGGACCCCTGTCATTTCCTCTAGCACCATCAGCAGGTTGACATTTTTGCCTTTGGATGAAATGTCTCAACAACTATTGGATGGATTGCTTTTAAATCTGGTACAGACATTCATGGTGCCCAGTCAATGAATCATTATAACTTTTGAGATCACTTGACATTTCCTCTACCGCCACCCTGAGGTTTACATGTCTGATTTTCAGTGAAATATCTCAACAACAATTGGATTGATTGCCATGAAATGTGGTATGCAAATTCACGCTCACCACAGGTTGAATTGTTAAGACTTTCGGGATCCTCTTGGTGACTCAACCTTTCAATTAGTGCTTTCATCAGGTCAAAGTTTATATTTGTCCTATACTTTTTGGTTTGTTTGACTCACTACTTACAAAACAAATGACACTCCCATCAGCCTCAGGTGTACCTTGTGTTTAGTGCTAATTAGCAAATGTTAGCATACTAACAAGCCAGACGAAGATGGCGAACGTTGTAAATTATACCTACTAAATAGTTTTTTAGTATTGTCTTTGTCAGCACGTTAGGATGGTGATGTTAGCATTTAGCTCAAAGCACCACTGTGCCTAAGTACAGAGCTTCTAGCATGGCCGTAGACTTTTTTTGTCAACAACAAATTAACCAGTTATTTGCATTTTACAGTTACTGAAATATTCCCAGGTGTATTTTCTACAGCTTCTGTAGAGAAACTGATAATATTATCACAAAGTTTAAATTAGCATCTTTTATTATATTTCAGAGCTACCGTTAGTTAAACCATACTTGTTACACTGATAAGAGATTTTGCTGTGGATGAAGAACTATGGCGTTTGAAATAGGGCTACAGGCAAAGAAGCTGAACCCTTTTGCTTAAAGGATACTGGGGAGATAGTAACTTTTACGAAACTTTATGTAATCGACAAGTATTTGTGTAATATACAAGCTGGGTGTGCAGTTGACGGAGATGTGGAGTCTTGTCACAAGATATCTGCATAGACAGAAAAATGCAGACGTTTAAAATGCACACAGTCGCACATTGAGCAGAAAACACCTCTGACTTCTTGTTATGCTCATGTTACAAGATATATGACAGGGAGGATTTGTTGACTGCTGGCTGTGAACACAGTATGTACAGAAATCATTACTGAGTCATATTGCTCCTTCAATGAAGTTATATGCCTAAGTTTGGCCGCAAGGGTTTTATGTAGTGAGAGTCGTTTTTGATTGATTTGATTGAGACTTACATTTTTACATTTATGGCATCTCCTCTCCTTTACTCTCCACCAGATGAAGAACCAGAGGAAGATTTGTCCGTGGAGCAGATGGAGGAGAAGGCTAATGCGGGTGATGCTGGAGCTCAGACCCGGGTGAGTGAAGGCACATTTCACTCACCCGCACGTACAGACTGGCATTTGACATTGTTGTCAGTCCTGCTGGTTGACTCAGTCTGGTTGAGAGCAAGTGTCTATTTTGGGCCACTTGGAAGCTGATACCAGACTTTGAATATGATGCACAAGATACTATCACACATACGAATCATTGAGAACACTATTACAGCTTATTGCAGCATGCACTGAATCTGTACAAATATTACTGAAATATTCACATTCTCTCTCTACCAACACATACAAATGTGCTGGCATAAGAAAAGTAAGTAAGTAAGTAAAGCTTTATTTACATATATAGTACTTTTTAAAACACACAGTTCAGTGCTTCACACACAGACACGAAAAATATAAATGAATAAACAAACAAAGTAATAAATTAAAATATAAAACACAGCACAGTGAGAGACATACCAACCTAAAACAAACCAAAACATAACACAGGGATAGAGGGGTATAAAAAGACTTGCCTATAAAGATGGGTATTTAGACGTTGCTTAAAACAGTCCAAAGATTCAGCAAATCTGATAGAATGGGCAAAACAAAGGCACCATCGCCTTTTGTTTTGCAGTTGGAGCAGGGTATGGATAAAAGGCTGAGATTGTAGATTAGATTTAACTGGGGCAAGGTCATGCAGTGCCTTATATGTAATCAACAAGAACTTGTAGTTTATTTTAAATTTTATATGAAGCCAATGGAGGGATGCAAGAACTGGGGTAATGTGGGCACGACAGCTCTAGGTAGTAGCCTGGCAGCTTCACTTTGAACCAACTGTAAACAATTTAGAGCAGCTTGACTGAGGCACGTCTAGAAGGATTTACATGAATCGAGATGGGGGAAAATGAAAACGTGAATTAATATATCGAGATCAGTAGAGGATAAGATGCATCAGATTTTTGTGATATTCCTTAGATGAAGAAAACAGGACTGGGCGAGCTTAGTAACATGATGGTCAAAAGTCATATACTGATTAAAGATGATACCAAGATTTTTAGCAGTAGATTAAATATTTGAATGAAATGGACCAATAAACTGATCAACTGCAGTGGCAAGGTTATCAGGTCCCATTAAAAGAATTTCCGCTTTATCAGGGTTCAGTTGGAGGAAATTAAGAGACATCCAATCTTTAGATTAAACCCAAGATTATTGGGTTTAGCAGAGAAATAGATCTATGTATCATCTGCATAACAGTGATATGGCAGTGATATGTCAGAAGAAGCATGTACAATGAGAAGAGTTTTGGTCCAAGGACTGACCCCTGAGGGACTCCACACAGCAAGGGAGCTGAGGAGTACACGATTGTTGAAACATTTATAAAAATATCTATAAGTCATATATGAATAAAACCAGTTTAAAGCTGTACCAGAAAAGACTACACAGTAATGCAAGCTATCAAGTAAAATGGCATGATCGATTAACAATCGAATATTCGTCTTTGTCTGCATGCATAAGAATGTCGATGGTCACTCTTAGTAACAGGGTCTCAGTACTATGCTTGTGATGAAAGCCGGATTTGAAAGCTGGATTGAAATTTGTCGAAGATTTTATGACCCTCAGCCAACTTCAGGAGTTGGTCCATAACAGACAAAAGGGGGATAGGGGTGGAAGATGAGACCAGACTTTACATTTAAGACCCACCAGCTCTGAAAGGGTGAATTCTTAAGTGGGCAGTTATGTGACTTCACTTCCTCTTGCTATATGCCATGTATTTGGACATGCCATACCATGCAACTAAATATCCACAAGGGGTGTGTGTAACTGAACATGTCAAAACACGTGACCACATCAATACAGTGGCTGGATATATATACACTGAGGAATGGTTCAGACACTCCTGTGTCTATTATTATATATCTCGTATATAATAATAGACAAGCTATACATCATAATAGACATGCTCTACGCCTACGGCTTTGACACAATTCATTGTCATTGTTGTTTTTCATTTGCATTATTATCATTAGTATTTAGATGCTTTGACAAAACTGTCAATTTATAATTCAAGCTAATAAAACAGGTTTATGAGACTCTATGTTTATTGTATGTAACATTGACACCAACACGTATGTACTAATGCAGAGCTGCTTCAAACGCAAACACATTTCATCTTCATACAAACAGATGCATTTGATGATAACTGTGAGAGAAGGAAGTTATGAGATGACAGTTAAGATTAGAAAACAGTCACTTGATATGCCACTGGGGCCTCTGCTACCCCTGGAAAATTCTGTAGTTAACTATGACAGAGCCACGGATGGCCACAGGGACCAAGATTTATTGGCTCTGTGGTCATCTGTCATCTGTGGAATCCATAAATATCACTATATTTCACAAGCTAGTCTATGTTATATTCCCATACATTTCTTTTTTTGGAGCCTGAGCCCCACTATAAGGTGAACTGTATGTCACATTGTACTGACAGTTTTAAGAATGAATAGTTAGGCTAAGGTCGTAAAAGCTGAATTAAGCTGCTCTCTTCTACCTCTCCTATGTGTTTTAGCTGGGTCAGCACTACTTGACTCTTGCTAAAGAGGAGGACGCAGAGCTTTACAATCGTCTCGCTGTTAATTGGCTGATTGAAGCAGCTAAACAGGGAAGAAAACGTGCAGCAACAGAACTGCGGCGCTGTTGGATCCAGAAAAAAGGTATAAAGTACGTGCACATACATATCTATGTTTGTGTTTTGTGTTTGTTATTCCTGAACTTTTCCTGTCTGTCATCCTCTGCTAGGAATTACTCCAGAGAATGAGACTGATGTGCGCAGGTTGTCAACAGAGAGTAAGTTTGAGCTGGCAGTACGCAAAGCAGCCATGATGATGTACTTTAAGCTTAACCCAGAGAGGAAAAAGAAGGTGGCTGTGGCTGAGATGCTGGAAAATGCCAGCCAGGTCCATGCAGTGCAAGGTAGAACACACACACACACACACACACACAACCATCAATACCATATCTGCATTGTGACAACAATCCTACCTGGTGTTCTACAGACTGCGCAGAATGCTGTAGCATGTTGTCGTATGATAGCTTTCAGTGTTAAATATGTCCAATATTCCCCTTTGTGATTTCAGTGTTTGCAGCTGTCATGGTGAAGAATATCTCATTACATGCAGGCATGCAGTGCAGTGTTTGTAATTCACTGTTGCTGTGGTCATTCCTCACCAATAGGTGGCACTGCAAGCAGGATTCCTAGCCCAACCTCAGGCCAGACCCAGAAAGTGTTAGAAAGCATGGTCGGCAATGAGTGTAAGTATCCAGACAGACACAGAGAGAAAGAGACTATAGTGTATACTGTTGTATAACCCCATGCTTTCTGTCCTCTCAGCCAAACAATTGGTGGACCTGGATGACTTTGTTGAGATGACAAAAAAGTATGCACAAGGTATTGTCCCCTCTGCACCCAGGAATGACAGCCAGGTCACAGCCAAGACTGAAAGCTCTATACCTCACAACAGTGGTTGCAAGGTAAAAGACCAAATTTGTGAAATAGAAAGAGTCATCATGAGGACACAAATATAATTTTATATTTAACTGAAGCTCCTCAGACTATTGTGTGTGTGTGTGTGTGTGTGTGTGTGTGTGTGTGTGTGTGTGTGTGTGTGTGTGTGTGTGTGTGTGTGTGTGTGTGTGTGTGTGAAGCACAAGACGGAGTTGGTCGAATCAGGATGCAAGAAGACCTACAAAAGCTCTTGGAGTTTTGGCCGAAGTGGGATGATGTTGGACACTAAGCAGACTGTGGCCATAAAAAAAGCCATGGACATGAAATCACGCTTAATGGTATCTTAATCATATCTAGTACTACAATTCATTCTGTTTATCTATATTCCTCAAATTATCCCTCATTAAATATCTGTGGAATATCTATTCTTGAGGATGTTTTTCCTCTTGTTAAACCATTCAAGTCTTAATTCTCTTTCCGGGTTTTTGCACGTGAATTTTTCCAACCTCTCTTCATATCTGTCTCTCTTCGCTTCAGATGCTTGAGTACCCGCTGCGTTCAGTTGTGGAGATGAAGGAGCACCTGGTCGACTGGGCATCACGGGCCGGTGTCCAGTGGCTGAGCACAATCATTCCCACGCATCATGTCAATGCACTAATTTTCTTCTTCATCATCAGCAACCTGACAGTTGACTTGTTTGCATTTGTCATCCCTCTGCTTGTGTTCTACCTCTCCTTCATCTCCATGATCATCTGCACACTGCGTGTTTTTCAGAGCAGCAAGGTGAGTGTAATGGACAATTTTGTTTTTCACAGAATTTAAAACCAAATTTCTTTTGAGCTCCATTGCTTTTCAATGCAAAAACCAAGTTGCTACATGTTTCTCTTTTTTTTCAAGATGGTGATGTATGTGCATTTGGTTTAAGATTTAGTTTTCACTTTACTGAAGTGGATGAACATGTCGGACGTTTTCCGTTTGTCTTTCCATTTCTGCCAGTGGGAAACTCACATTTTCATGAAGCCTTTTTACAATAAAGCACATACATTTTACGTGAAATCTGACCTGGTGGGATAACATGAAATGCAGTGGAGAGGACAGTGGATGTGAATGTCTCAACGTCTGCAGTGATGGTGAAATGTATTTATGGATGTCAAAATGATGCACATACTGTAGTCGAAGAGTTACAGTTTTATTTTCATTCAATTTTTTCCAGGCTTGGGAGAACTTCAGCGCCCTGACATCTTTGCTGACATGTTTTGAACCTGGGCTGGATGTGGAGCAGGCAGAGACCAACTTTGGCTGGAACAACCTAGAGCCGTACCTGTATTTTATCCTCTCCGTCTTCTTTGTCATTTTTTCCTTCCCTGTAGCTGACAAAGGCTGGATCCCCTGTTCTGAGCTCTCTACTGTAGCCATCTTCTTTACTGCTGTCAGCTACAGGAGCCTCAGCCCCACTGCTGCGATCTATGCATGCCGAGCAATGGTCATAGAGGTCAGGGGGCACACAACACTGGCATCATGTGAATAAATTGTTAATGCATCAAAAATATTACATATTCCTGTGTGAAAACTCCAACATCCAAGATGTTATCTTGAACACATTAAGTGATCCATTCATGCAACAGCATTACCTCAAGAGGATTAAATAACTTGGCAGTAAGTATCTGCAAAATATTTTCATAGCATACTGAAAAGAAATGACATCAGTAACTGTGGAGGATAGAAAGTAGTCCAGAAGCCAGTGGCTTTCTAAAATGTCCGCCAAGAAATTAACATATACTTGATCTTTATTTGATGGGCTAAAACATGCGGAAATGCAATCCTTCAAATGGTTTTTAATCTGACAGACTTGAATTTGGAATAAAAGAGTTCCCACAAAGAAAAAATTTTGTTTATGTTTTTCGATCCAGGTAGCATCATCTCTGTGTTGCCTGACCCAGTTCCTGCCAGAGAACATGAAGGTGCTTCGTTTTCTGGGGCACACCTTTGCCACACTGCCACTGGGGGAGTCAGTGGCACTGAAGCTCAGTCTCCCTTGCCTGCTGTATGTTTACCTGTTTTACCTATTCTTCAGGTGAGAGGCAACATTCGGTCTGCAGGATGTGTTTGTTGAATACCAGCTCACACACCGGGTTTTGTCAGTGGGCTTTAAAATCCATCCCGGCATATTTGTAAATTGGTAAATTTATGCCCTCCAAATTATTTATTTTCTTTCCTCTTCTTTCTGTCTATTTTCAACCTCAGCATGGCAAGGACGCGTGGTTTCCGGGGGACTTACTGCTTCCTGGTTCCATACCTTGTGTGCTTTATGTGGTGCGAGTTCTCCGTAGTGCTCCTCCAGAATTCCTCAGCTGTGGGTCTAATCCGGACCTGTGTGGCCTACTTTCTCTTCCTGTTTGCACTGCCTTTTCTGGCATTTGGCCTAGCCACCATGCTCTTCATCCAAATCTTCAAGTGGTTCCTCGAGCTGGAACTGACAAAGATGGTTGTGACCCTGGTAGTATGTGCGATCCCTGTCACCCTGCGGCTCTGGACCCGGTTCAGCATGTCTATTCTGGATGTTTTCCGCTCACTGACCCAACACGGCCCTGTCAAACTCATCTTACTCTGTATCTCAATGGTGATCTTGTTCTTCTCTATCTATGTGTACCATGCAGAGGGGCAGAAGGTGTATAACTCCACACTGACTTGGAACCAGTACAGCCAGGTGTGTGGACCCCCTGCCTGGGAAACCAAAGGCATGGCCCAGACACAGATCTTCTGTAGCCACCTTCATGGACACAGAGTCACTTGGGCTGGGCGTTTCAAGCATGTCCGTGTCGCTGAGACGGAGAATGGGGCACAGTCGGTCATTAACATGTTGCCGGTGTTCATGGGAGACTGGCTGCGCTGCCTGTATGGAGAGACATATCCCAAATGTGAGCCAAAGAATTCTACGGTCACAAACCTAACAGTTGCAGATTTGGCAGCCAGTTCTGCATCGGCTACCGTTTCACTGCCCCAACTGCTCCGAGTGCAAGAAGAGGAAGAGTTGTGTCAGATTAAGGCTCTGGCTAAACACACCTGCCATGTCAAGCGTTTTGACAGCTACCGATTCGAGGTGACAGTAGGGATGATCCAGGGTGGAAGTGCGGAGGCAGACGACCCAGCCAGGGATATGATCCTAATGGCCAGCCATGAGTTCAGACAGGTTCTTCTTAATCTGAACCCTGGTAATATGGTGGAGTTCAGCACCAAGCTGGAAGGCCGACTTGGAGCCAAAGCTTCGAAATTCGAGTTGAAGGCTATCAACTGTCTGGACTGTGTTTCTTCAATGTTGACTGGAGCTAGGCAGGTGAAGATAGAAAGAGACTGGAGACGCACAACAATGAAAGCCCTGAAGTTTGCATTTGATTTTTTCTTTTCTCCGTTCCTGTCTGCAAAAATCACTGCCTGAGAAGAAAGAAAGCAACAGAGTGAAGCTGAAGTAATAATTACTCACTTGAACCTCTTCAGGAAGTCTTTTTCTTGTGACATGACTATCATGTTACTAATGTAACTTATACTATTGTTTACAAATTGATCTAACATGGATCTACAGCTCGTGTTTATGTACTGACATTTCAACAAGGGGAAAACTTATTGGAAATGGTTTAATATTTTTGATAATACTTCCTGTTAGTGCATGAGTTTACAAAGATTTTATTATTTCAGCTCATGTACCTCTAAAGCAGTTCGAGAATGGTCAGATGCCAACATTCAGTTTAAAAATTCAAATGCCAGTCAAACACAAGAAAATATTTTTCAATTTGCATCCAGAGTCAAGCTTTCAAAGCTAATTTTTCATTTTCTGGGTCTGTTATAACGAACTGGACAAAGGCCTGTTCTTTGATGGTGTTTATATGGATTATATGCAAGGAAGCTAATGTTGGGTGCTGACCACTTCTGAATACCTAGAGATACTGTACATTTTTCTTAAAAATAAGATGGTGCCATTTTTAAATAGAGTGAAATTGACCTTTTAGGGAGCAATGTTGCTGCTGCTTTTGTATTAAGGAATATCTTACATATTTAGTGAACATGTTTGCATGCACAGTATGTGTTTACATTTGTGTGTGTATACATTAGAACAATTTTAAATGTACATTTACCTATTTATTTATAGATGTTCAATAATATTGGTTGAGTGCAGAATATATATTTCTCTTCCCTGTTAGCCACGATTTTCTTGCTTTATGGTCTTAAAACCTTCTGGTCTTATTTGTTATTTTTATTTTTTGATCCGATTTTCCTGTGCCTTGAGCTACAGTGCACATAAAATAGAATTTGGAATCCCAACCTACAACACTGATCCAGTTTTTTTTATGTTTGCAGTGATGCTGTTTATGCTAAGCCCACAAACCTTTCAATGTATGCAGCTGTAGTCTCATTTTCATGGCTATTACACACTCATACACCAAATTGCCACCTCAAAGATGTCAAGGCCAATGATGGGTCTTACTCTTTACCATGCAGCAGTTTATTTTAACTAACCGGGAGGGGGGACTCACATTACTAGGTTTTATTTTTGATGACATCTCTTACAGTAGATATGCCAACAAAACATTTGACAATACTCATTCCGAGGAAGTACAGTGCCAGTAATGGGAATATTTAAAATTAGAATTTTTGCTTTCACAGTACAGGGTGCCTGATGTGTCCTGATTCGATGATCATTTAGTCACATTAATAATGAGAAAACACATTTCACAGCTTTTAACTTTGCTTTTTGTCGCTCACCAGTGACAATTCTCACACATCTTAAGCAAGATAAACAAATTAAAAAGCAGTTACTAAAATCTATTTATTTAATATCTGAAAAATGCATTGTAACAAAGTTGAAAATGGGGCTGTTTTCCTTTAAGATTCATGGTTTTCACAGGACAGCAACATTTTGCTGAGCTGTATTAGAGGTACTGTTAAGATGATCAACATGTAACGCTTGCGGTGCATGAAAACCCAAAAATGTGAACACTGTAAAGTTGTAACTGCTCCTGTGAAGGACAGTCATTGAGGTTGAGCCTGTATACTGTGAATTTGAGTGCCTTTTTATCTACTGATTGAGTGTATGGGGGTGTGCAATTACTATTAATTAAAGTGCTTGACTTTGAAACATAATGCCTGGTGGATGGTTTTATTCAGATTCATAGTCTGAAGGTATTTTAGTGATGAGAAAAAATGGTGTCCCATTAAATATAGACAGACATAAAAGGATCCAACACATTTTTTGTCAGATTTTCTCTTATTTTATTAATGCACATTCCTTTCATTCACCACATTTGAGTTATGTTTTTTGTATTGTTAGATTCTTCTTTAAAGTATGATAGATATACACACTAGTAGCATTGAGTAATGGCAACATGCTGCTGCTGCTGTGCTCCTGAACACAAATCCTGTCACTGGTTGTATGTGGTGGTGGTTCTGATGTGATTACAAATGACTTGTTCTAAGCTACAGCTCACCATTGGAGGACTGAGTCCTGGAACTTACATTATAAAATGCTTTAGGTGGCCTGTCACTATGTAAACCATTTGCTTGTGGGTTGTCGTCATCATGGATTTTGCTGTGTTGTACTCATTGTTAAACCAATCAGTGCAACATTGTGTCTGCATTCAACAACACTAAGGGACAGTGAAGGCCAACACATAGTAGGGGTGCCTAGAAGAGAACTCCCTAGCCCACAGACTGCAACATAAACATCTATGAGCAGTGGTTTTTGAAACCAAAACAGGTGAAATGTGAGGAGAAAGCAGACAAGGGGAACAGATTTGGTAACAATTTTCTTCTTTTCTTGGGGTCTAAGGTTAACACAGTGGACTGTTGTTTATCTATCAGACAGAGTAGTAGTCAGATTTGGAAAAAGTGCAAAGGGACAGGACACTTTCCACCTCTGCACTAATTCTTTTACTCCACCTGCTACAGAACAGATCTGGACCACTTACAACAATCCCATCAGGGCCAAGGTCACTTGAAAACAAAGCACTTCACTGTAAACAATCAAATCTTGACCAGGTCACATAGTTCATTCCAACACAGACATCACCTTACTGCTGTACATCCTGGGCTTTCAGGGTCGCACCCCAGAGTAGCATGTGGCACTGTGAGGTATATGGTGTAAAGACACTATGAACCTGTGATATGATAAATTCACATGACATTATTGTTTCAATGTTAAAGATATTTCAGCAACGTACACAATGAACTATTGCAATGATGATAACCTCTGACCTTCAAACACACAGGACACGACCTTAGTCATCAAAACTATGATTAGCTGAATCAGCGGCCTCATTCATGAATAATGTGCTTAGATTCAAACGTTTTTCTTGATTGTAAGATCCCTCGCCAAAATGTACTTATGCATTATAAAATGAACATTTTGCTCATTTTAAATTAGCACAACACTTAACAGCAATTAAACTTTCATCTATTTTAGATTTAATCACCTGTCAGCCTAAATTTGAGCATATATCTGTGAGGGCTCAATGCTAACACACTGTCTCCCTGGTTTGCACTAATTTTCCATGTACTCTAAGTATCTAGACAAGGAAAAGGAAAAAGAGACCTTGATACAGCAATCAAAACCCATCACAGGCTTAATATACACAACAAAACAGTAAATGTTGGAAGTGCACAACTCGCTCCCTCCCTACAGCCCTCAATACCTATATATGTACTGCTACAAGCAAAAGCTCCTACATTGAGTCTTAACCTGGAGCAGTTTGCTTCCACAACCTTTCTATAAATGAGATCTCAGGATCGTTTGCAGTGTACTAGACAAAATGTATCCTTTACCTTTTAGCTCTCTGGTGACCAAAACAGGTACCGCCTTAAAAAAAAAAGAACACAGAATATTTACAGCTAACAGTAAAAAGAGTGTATACATTTATGTTACCTGTAGAAGAATAGCTCATGTTTTAAAGCAGGGATACTGCTGCACTGTGTTTTTGTTAGTGCTATTATTGCAAAGTGAATAGGGCAAAGATTATGGGTCAATTATGCGTGCAATCTCCAAGAGCACTGCTCTAAAGGAGGGGTTCAGCTGCTGTTGTCATTTGATAGAAAAAAAAAAGGTTCAGGATGTTGTTGTGAAGAGCTGTACAATAACACCACCCCTTATCTTCCAGTTGTGAAAAATGCTGAAAGTTAGATGCACTATCTGGCAAAGCTACATCATCACAAGACCTTCAGGTTTTTTAGCATCTTTCCTTCTTCGTTGCTATACAACACATATCTTCCATTTTGTGTCAAATAGTACCAGAGCACATCAGTGAGGAGTGCAACACTGGTTGGTCAACAGCACTGAGTCATTGCAGATGGAGAGGTGTCCCCGCACCTCTTTTACTGCCCCTACAGTGGGGCAGTTACACAAACATCCTTAAAAAGTGGGAGTAGACTGGGACAAAAAACATGTCCTGATGGGTACTGGAGACAACAGTTCATCTCAGTGTTGAAAAAAAAAAGATTATACACCTTCCTTGGGGATCCATTAAATTAACACTCTTGTAATTTTATCATTTATCTTTTATCAACACAAACAGATGTTGCAACTCAGTATGTTGTGAAACAGCTTGGCTTAGACTTAATCTTCTCATAAAGGCTGTCCACTCCCCAAGCCTTCTCTGAGACATACAAATATATTTGAGTCACTGTTTATGTTTCTGTGACAAATTCAATAAAAGCACTGTGTCTGCCGCTGTCCATATTCCCATCCCCGTCACTGTACCTGCGTCTCAGGGTTGACACGATCCTGGAAGATGTACAGGTTGTTGGTGGCTGCTATGGCAATTATATTCTCAGATGGGTGCCAAGCCATGTGCAGGATTTTCTTTGTGAAGTCCAGGCTATCAACACCCACATCTCCACGGCGACGCTTACCACCGGTATAGACACGCCGGGTCCGCAGCACAGCCCGAGGTTTGCTGCTTTCCCGCCACGCCTCCAGGGTTACACCTCGGCCCGTCTCCCTGTCAAACATCCGGAAGAAGCTGTTGTACGCCCCAGTCATGATCACACTGAAGGGAGAGGAGAGGAGAGGAGAGGAGAGGAGAGGAGAGGAGACAAAATAAGAAGTCATATTGAGAAAGGCAAATGAATAAATGTAGATGTGTGGAGAAAGAGAATGAACAGGGATCGAAAGAGGCAAGGTTCATTGAAGAGTGAGGAGAGGTAAACAAAACTGAAGGAACTTGGATTGATTTGATGTCTGCAAAGCTTGTCTGTGGGATTGATGTAAATGGCGTATACTGGTGGGTGCAGAGCTTTTAGTGAATCACTGTAAGCAGAAAAACACTTCCACACCACCCCTCCTTTGCTTTCAGATGTAGTTAATTATGCTTTATCGCCTATCTTTTCCCCCGTTTCTCTGTCTCTTTCACTGCTACCTACCTGTCTGAGCTGTTCCAAACACACTCAAACTTGTCAAAGATGCAGTCATTTTCATAGAGGGAACACAGCTTACTCCTCAGGTATTCATGGACCTGGGGATGATGCAGAAAGTGAACATTAGTCAACATCTCTTACAAATGCATTCAAATTTCGTCTTGCAGTCACATGTCATCCCTGAGAGTCTCCCATTGTCTTGAGTACATTTCTGCAGATTATCTGCGTGCAGTATTATACCAAACCTTAGGAGACTCGTGCAGCATGTGACATCTTAGGAGTGCAACTAAGAATTATTTTCAATTTGCTTTCGAAATGTTTTTCAATGAATTGTTAAGTCAAATGTTAGAAAATGGTGGAAAAAATAAAATGGCACCCCTCAAATCGTTGTTTTTTTTATAAACAGCAGTCCAAAACCTAAATTCTGAAAGCTCTATATTAAATTTTAAGTGACATAAAACTTCTTAAAACAAATCCTCACATCTTTGACGCTGGAACCTTCATATGTGGATAAAATGATTGAAAATTAGATAAATGACTTGATAAATTGACAAACTAAATAATAACATTAACACTAAACTTCATATACTGTAACATTTTCACAGATGGCCAAGCAACATATGACTAAAAACAAGTCAGACACAATATGGTACAAAATACTACTGTACATAGATCAGATTTAAGATGGGAGGCTTCCATTTAATTAGCAGAGGTTTCTCAGAATGTAACAAATAAAGGAAAGACAGAAAGATAGATAAGGAAAATATGTCTTATTTTACCTGGTACGTCTCCACGGGGCCCTTGTCCATGTTTAGGTCCCACACCTTGGCGGTGAGGTAGTCTCTGGTCAGCAGATAGCGTCCATTGTGGCTGAACTTGACGTCCGACACGGAGGAAATGATCTCTGAGAAGAAGGACCGGCTCCCTGGATCCTCAGGTTCCTCAAACACTGGCCAAAGACAGAGGATGTATGCAGTCATTATTCTCAGTCTGTGTTGTAAGCCATTATCATTAATGCAAATATTGCATTGCATTGTGTTGCCATTGGTGCAATCTGATTGACAGCATGCAAACTATGACTGCTTGTCCCTCTTCTCCACAACAGTGCTCACATTTGGTATGTCTGTCACAGAGTGCAGAGGCTCTCATGTCACAGAGGCGAAGGGTGCCCTTGCTGCTGCTGTACACAAACAAGTGGCAGTGGTGAGGGTGGAACTCTGCTGCTGTTATCACCTCTGTCAGATCCTCCATGTTGGCTGGTTTGATGTCCACAATATCTGAGAAGAGGGTCCATCAAGGAACAAACACCACAGAGATCTTGGACACAGGAATTCTGGCATAGATGCACAAAGTGTTATGACTGCATTTTTGTTATGGTATTTTTGCAGGGAAGGGTGGTAATGCATATCCTGAAAGGAAAAACACCCAGGAATTAGATACATAAAAGGGCATTCCAACAAATCATTTATGTTCATTCAACATTCTTTTTGGTTGCTTTTCAGTTTTAGATTAATGTGTCATTGTTTCTTATTACCACCATGTTCTCCATGCTCACACCTCGGTTCTTAATCGTAACGCAAAAACTGCATCCCAACCAAACCCCAATATGCATACACACTCTGCTCCTCTCTGTGTTCTATTTGTGGTAACCCTGTGTGGTTCAGTAGAAAGTGTACAGCTGAGTGAATTATTTAAACTCTTCTTCCATAGATGCCTCTATGATTTTCTAGGTCAGCTTCCATTTGAATGGGAAATCACCGAATGCACTGCATCCACCATGCTACAGCCTGCACCGGATACGCCCTCTGAGATGTTAACATGGCACTCTACTCGAAACATAAATCCAAACACGGCGGTGTGCCGTTTACATTAAATAACGACCAGGGATGAATTCGGATGAACATGAAAGTGAAAGTATATTTCAACTGTATGTATATTTCTAGAGAGGGAATTGTGTGTAGTAGGTATATTTTATATTTTTTAATGGTAAAACTGATAAATGCAAACTATACACAGTGAATTTCAAAGTTAGGTATTTCTTCAAAGTAGCATGCCGTATGCGTGCACAATATATCTGAATCTGCTTCAGCAAGCATCAGAGAGCACGCATATACATATTGGCACACTTGCATGTGGTGCACATGAACACTGTCAATTGATGTGTTCAAGTCATGCACAGTAACATACGTAGGATTTAGTGTGCCCTTGTTTAAACATATACTTTAATATATGATTCCATATATGATTCAAACGTATCTGAACTGAACCCAAAAATATTATTTACTTATTATTACAAACCTTAATCTGTAGGAAAAGGCTCAATGACATACACTTAAGGTTTCTGTTTTACACCTCTTCCACTCTTCTTCCTTTGTACTGTATTTGTTCCATTAATTGATTTTTACTTAAAGATTATCCAAGGACAATTTTCTCATTGCTGCTTCAGAATTGAGTTGTGATGACATGCAATAATACTTTCATGGCAGTGAAAAAGATAGTCCCAAGCCCCGACTTTGTACTTTTATTTAGTGCAGTTCGGGGAATTTCATATCAAGTGAATCCTCCTCCAGTAAGAGATTAAGTAACAAACAAAAATCTGAGGAGAGCTGCTGAGTTATAGAAAGCAGAGAATATTGTCAACACAGTGGAATTAAAATGAAATCAGTGTGGGATAAAGAAAAGAAATCACTGTAATGGAGGATACTGAAGCTGCGGTCCGTGATGCCGAGGTGCCACATATTGATGCGGAGGTCATCAGCAGACAGGTACGTCTCCCCGTCACTGTTGACTGAGATGGAGTTGACATGGTATGTGTGACCATTGGCGAACACTCGTCTGGGACGGACCTCTACCATCAGATCTGTAGGTTTCAGCACGGGCACCTTAGATAGAGAAATGTAAAAGATTAAGGAAGGAAGGAAGGAAGGAAAAAGAGCATGGGTAAGAAACAGGGTGACAAAACGAAGAGAGGGACAAAACTACAGGACATAAGAGTCAGGGATCATATGAGGGCAAGAACAAAGGCACAAAAGTCAGACACTGAGCTTGCCAATCGAACGTCAACCTGATACATACTGACTGACTGAACAAAAGTGTGCACGTGCAGGTGTGTGAGTATCAGTTTTTGTCTGTGTGTGTACCTGCAGAGAGGTTATGGTAGAGATGTCCTTGAGCCGTCCCTCCTCATCTTTCAGGTTATATCCCTCTGGTCTCTTGTCTCTCTCACTCACCTTCCACAGTTTAATGGTCTTATCTGTGACAGGATTGATCAAAATATATGCATATTCATGGTTGATATGGCAGAAAATTGATACGAGTCTACTAGTATACAAGCGCCACATCCTAACTGGGAACTATAATTCTGGATGATCTTCTGGTAGACGTACAAACTCTCACTGATGTCTCACCATTGGTGGAGAGGAGGAAATGTGCTGCGTTCTGCTGTGACAGCCATTTGATCTTGTTAATTTTCTCTTCAATCTCTAGACTCTTCAGGTAGTCAAAGTCCGGCTCATGGCTCTGGAACGTGCTGTAGACATTGTACTCCCCAGAGTCCCCTGTCTCCCCTGCCTCCTCTGACTCCCCTTTAGACTGTCCAGAGTCAATAGTGAAAAAAAAAAAACACAGCTCTGAATGGACATTTCTCAGTGTAAAGATATAGTACAAAGACCAAGCATTTAGGATGATGTGAAGCACAGTAACACAGTGCTGTAGTTAGGACACAGGTAGTATAAAATTCAAGCTGACTCTGGATATGCTTGGCATAGAAACAAGTGATTATTACAAGTTCTACATATTAAACTGACCTCAGTCTCTCTCTGGAAGATGACCACTCGGCCACCTTTATCGCCCGTGGCCAGCAGATCCCCTGTCTGGTTAAACTCCACCGTAGAGATGACATCAGCTGGGAGGAAGACAGGAAAATGGGGGGCAATTAAGCGGGATAATGGTAAGAATAAAGGAAGTATAAAGAGAGAGGGAGAGAAAGACAAGGAGATGATAGAAAAGGAAGGATACTAAGTAGGCACAGAGAAAATGAGGGGCAGAGATTTAAGAGACAATAACGAATGTGGAAGGGAGTGGGAATGAAAGAAAAAATACTGGATCACTGCAAAGAATCTTGTTAAATAAAACCACACATTATTTCTGCCACCAGCTCCTTGGGCTCTGAACCATAAAACAAACTGTCATAGGAGAATGAGACATCAAAAGAAGAGCTAAAAATTAAAACAGGACCAACAACAAGTGTCTCTCGCTGAGTGTTCAGTCTGTCATGGAGTGACAAAAACCTCATCATTCAGTCCTTTTATCCAGCAGGGCAGGGATAATGCATCCATGAAGCCGAAATGAATCTGTTCAATCATACCAGTGTGTCATCTGACACCACAAAGACAGCGACGACACACCCTCTGTTCTACCTTCAGTGACGTAGTCTCGCAGGAAGGTGTGGTTGATTTTGGGGCTCTCAGCGTCCTCACCCATCGGAAGCTGAGGGAGGGTGACCCGCCAGCGCGCCCGTCCTGAGGGGAAGGGTCCAATCCGTGCTCTCTCTCCCCACCCAGGCTCCGCCCATGCTGCTAGGGCCTAGCGGAGCGGCCTGGAATAACGCATCCTGGGAAGCCAGTCGGCCAGAAGGAGAAGAGGTGTGAAGAGGAGTTGGAATGAGGAGGGAGGAGAAAGGGGGTTTGAGAAAAAGGAAAAGGAGTAAGAGGGAAAAACGATTCAGGAGGATATAAGAGAGGAAATTGGTGAGGTAGAAGATGTGAGGTAAGGGGAAGTGGATGGAGAGGCTGGTGATGAAGATAGTTTAGGGAAAGGAAAGGAGAGGGCTGTCAATGAGAAGGCTGACGATACATGCACACAGCATGCCAAATGGTGTGACCTTTGTTAGACATTCAACACACTCATTATCAAAGACACATGTGCAGAGACAAGGCCTAGTCAATGCTGAAGCAAATCCCAGAGCTGGAGAGTGGAGGAAAACCAACAAACAGCTCCAGCAGACAAGCAGACAATATAAATGCTTGTGTATGCATACAGAAGCAGGTACAGGATGTAGGGCATGTGAGTATGAAAATATCCACTGCAACATTCACTCTGCGTAGCTCCGGCAGTGGTACTAAATGCTCCCAGGGTGTGGTAGTCCTCTGTGCCTACTTTCCAGATCCCTGCTCTCACACACACACAGACACACACACACACACACACACACACACACACACACACACACACACACACACACACACACACACACACACCACACACGTACACTTCTCAGATAGTCCTTGACGGAGATCAGAGGAGAATGCGATGTCTTGCCTGTGTTGCAAGAGGGAGGGAGCCAGGCCTCAGTACACCTACCAGTCCGCCTGCTGCTGCTACTGCTGCTACCACTGCTGCTGCTGCTGCTGCTGCTGCTATCCTTTCTGGTGTGTGCGTACGTCCTTTGCTGCAGTGTGCTCGAGCAGGCCTTCGTGACTGTCGGACGGAGAGGAACGGGGAGAGCAAAGAGAGAGCAAGGGTGCCAGTGAGAGGAGGAAATGCAAAGGTGGAGAAAAAAGAGAACGAGAGAGGGATAATGAGGAGGATGGAAGTCTGCTGCCTGCTGATGCTGTGGAACTGATTCTGTGCAGCATCCAGTGTGTCATGGCAGCCTCCTCCTGGAGCAGCCAATCACATGACGGCTGTCACTGGTGGATCCACCCACTGCAGGTGATGAGGAGTAAGAGGCCAGCAGAGGGAGCAGTTTAACACTGAGTGGTGTGTAGTTAAACACTGGTGAAATTCATAAAAAAAATTGCAGTTTTTTGAAAGGAAGGGTTTGAACTACACAGTAGGCCGATGCTTTAAAAGGAATTAAACACTCACACACCAGTTTCCCGTTTGCTGTGTGGTTACAGCTGCAGGGATTTCTTCCCAGACACAACAGTGTCATATGGCAGTCTCTGGGGCGGACTGTTTGATAAGCCTTGTCCTATTACACCACTGTTGGCATTCCCCTAACATAAAACGTTGCCCTGACCAAAGCCTCTGTGTTCTCTGCTCCTCTCTCTTTCTTACGTAGATGCCCCTCATTATGTTGCCCTTCAGTGTAAACTACCCACAGGAATTCTCTTCAAAAATAAACTTGAACTTCACATCATTTTTCAGAAGCTTTCCATTGCATCCATTTCAGTAGTCAACTCTTTTAAGCCCACGTGTACTGGGTGAGGTTACCTTCTACAGCACTAACACTGTACTGGCATGTGTTTCCTTATTTTGAAATATCATTGGTCATACATTTACTGTGGATGTGTACATATTTTGGTGCACTAAAAAAAAAAACTGTATAAAATGTTTATCATAAGAAACTTTTCGATGGATACAGATCACATATTATACAGTATTTTGAAAATGTCCAATTAAGGCTATTTATCTATTTTACCCAACGGTATGTATAACTTAAAAATATTTACTGTGCCTTGTCTTTTAAGACACACATTATAACACTGAAATAAACCAGAAACATTTACATAATAAAAAGTAACAATTCTAAATGTCTAGAATGCAAAAACTGCAGTATTTCGCTTTGGTGGGCCATTATTTCATTTATTCAACTACCATCCTGTTCGTTAGCCTATAAAGATACAGGTACAGATTATTCACAGCACGTGAGTGATAGGGACACTCATTTATGTATTTATGGCAGTGTTACTCTACTATTGTTTGTAACTGTTTGGTGCTGTAGCTTGTATCCATGAACTTCGTGTACTTAAATGCCTATCTGGGGGCACTGTTAGTTTAGACAATAAATGGTGTGGTATTAGTTCATAATATACATACAAATACATATTCAATAAATAAAATGCGTATTACTACAGCAGATCGTTAAACTCTAATGGTTATGTTTAATGATGACACGCTGTAATTTACTGGAAACTCGAACTTCCTTCAGGTGGCCTGAGGCATTTATGAAACCACTAGGCCATGGGAAGCGGACTAACCTGTGAGCCAGTTATTAACGGAGCAAAGCCCGAGGTTGGACCCAATCCATTCGTTCGGTAATGAAATTTAAAACGGTTCCCTTTAAACGAATAAACCTGTGGCGCCAGATCGGCTAAATAAAGGTCAGGGGATTACCTTGACGCAATCGGTTCCAGGAGCTCGCGCTCCTCTCCTGTGCGTCGGTTTAGTCTGCCTCCCTTCCTGCTCCTACGGCAAGTGTTTCTCCTAGATAGCTCACCCGGCGAAAAAGGAAACTGAGTTTAATCGACCTTTTTTCGCTTTACTTGAGCGAGGGGATGCCCTGCCTCCACCCTGAAGCGCTGGAGTCCACGGAGCCTGGCGGCGCGACCCCCGGGGCATCTCCCGCCCCTGAGGCAGAGGAGTCCTTGCGCCGGGAGATAGTGAGTGAGCCGTCGATGGGGGAGGGCATGGGCTGGTTCTTCTCCCCGCTTTGGAGCCCCCGCTCCAGGACGCGTAGCAGAAGGTTTGGAGACGCTATGAAGAGCGACCAGGTGGAAGCATGGTTGGATGACCACTCTGACTTTACAAGGGCGTACTTTTTACGCAGAGCTTCAGCGTAAGATATTTTACACTACTACTGACAGCTGAGAGTACGCGAGATTCCCTAAATTTGAAAAGTCCTATATGACTATAATCAAAACTGTTTGATAGCTTTTGCACCACGAGGCGCTTCTAAAAGCTTGCACTTCGTGATATAGTCAACGATTGGAAGAAAACAATTGCTGGAGAAATATGAATGGGATCAAGCAAAAACTGTTCTTTGTGTCCTGATGAGTGTGATGAGTACAAATCAGTCATGTAATCTGTCTTGTCTGTGACTTCAGGGTCAGTGGTCCACAGGCAGAGACGTCTCCACTGCTGCCCAGGGTTCCCAGGAGCAGCTCTGATTACTCTGACCTGCTCATGAAGGCCCGTCATCGCAGACCTTCGTCTCCACTGATCAACTCGCCCCTGAACATCTCGTCTTCAACGGACAGGGTCAAACCCCTCGCCTCCAATCTCAGTGCCCCCGAGTGGATGGATCGTTTCAGTCCGGATGTATTGGGCAATCACTCACATTGTTCTTCCCGCTTTTGTCTTTCTCCAAGTCGTCCTCCTTCTCCCATTTGCCCTTGCTCCCCTGACTTGCCCCACTCTCCTCACCCTCTGCGTCCCGCTGCTACAAAGACTGCAGCCTGTGGCCAGGGCGAGACCTGCCCATGGATGATGGTGCTCCTGAGGGGAGGTCTCAGGTTGATGGGTTCCGTAGCAGAGCTCTGCCGGGGGGCTGTCCTGCACACCGGGGAGCTGCTGGCAGCTGAGTGCTGCTCCCTGTCTCTGGTAAAGAAAGAGTCGGGTGAAAGTAGCACCTTGGAGGAGGTGATCGCCCCGACAGCATTGGGATGCTTGAGTGAGGGCAACATATGGAGCCATGTGCACCTGGAGCTGCTCAAGGGTATCATGGGATGTGTACTGGCTACGGGGTCACCAATGAACCTGAGAGACACATCGGAGGTAAACGCACAAACTGACACATTAGTTGTAGTTGTCATGACTTTGAATTTTATAGTAAGCTCTGCTTAACATACAACAGAGAAGTTTCTACGCATGACAATTGTTAGATTGTTCTAGGGCACAGGTATTTTAGATCAGGAATGAGGACTGTACATTAAATGAGTCTCCTATTTCCTGATAACCTGTTCTTAGGTAATGCCATGGCTATTTCATGGAGTTTGTGGGTGTGTAAGGGAGTCCCAGATGACGTACGTTCCTCTTATCCTTTTAGAAATTTCTTCCTCTGAATAACCTCTGATTACTGAGACAGTGATTGTCCCTAATACGCTACCTTAGCGCACACCGCCACATAAACACACCCACACAAAGGGGGAAGACAGCACAGCTTATTAAAGGACTTACTGGAGGTGCCCACACCACCCCTCCTTTTCGTCACTACCAATGTGATTAGGAATCAGTGCCAGTGTATGGCAGAGTTGGACACCAGGTAATCCCCAGTCAGCATTTGTGTGGATGGCTAATTCCTAATAAACTTCGTGACACCGAGGTTACTGAGAAATGTGGGTATTCCTGGCCGGATGTGTCTATAGCTGATGAACAATATCGATTAGGTGGCTTAAGGGACACATGATTCATACATGAGTGTGAATGAAACAAAGTATGATGAGATGTAATTATCTGTTGCTTCCTAACTACACAGATATTTGAACACACAATAATGTATCAAGCATCCTATTAATAAGTGACACATCTAATGTGCAGTGACAAGTAATCTGTTTACATCCTCAGGACCCAAGGTTCAACTTAGATGAAGATCAATCATCAGCCTGGAAGATCAGGAGTGTTTTGAGTGTGCCCATCAAGAACCACAGGGGAGAGGTAACATACCTATTTATCATTTTTTCATTTATTTCAAGAGGCACGTGTGTGTGTGTGTGTGTGTGTGTGTGTGTGTGTGTGTGTGTGTGTGTGTGTGTGTGTGTGTGTGTTGTTTGATATATCTCTGACTTGATCAGTTAACATATAAATGCTGTCATATGCAACTTCCAGTGTTTTTCAATGTTTCAATGTTTTCTTTTATGCACAGGTGGTAGGTGTAGTGGTAATGGTCAATAGGAGAAGTTTTGGAGATGGATCGTTTTCTGCTTTTACCAGCATGGATGAGAAGGTGAGGACCTCGAGGTTCTCTAATTTTAAAAAAAACCACATATTAATTGTGAAAACCTTAAATTTGAATTTGATTGGCCAGGTGCTGTCTAATCACATGGATGTGTTGGGGTTGGTCTTGGACAATATCCAGCTGTATGAGAGCTCGAGACAGGAGGCCAAACGCAGTCAGGTAACATTATAGAACTCGGTCACACTCTGAGTATCCAGCTGCACAGTCATGTGTGCATATCAGGATCTTGTTCTGTGTACTTTGGTTATATCCTAAGAATCTGTCAAGGTATACTGTATTTTGTGTATACACTCGTGCATTGATGCAGAATTCTATGCTTGGGTGTCAGGTCTTGATTGACATGGCACAGGTATTGTTCAAGGACCATCGTTCCTTTGAGGCTCTGCTGAGTAAGATGGCGGCCACCATCATGCCCTTCACACGTGCTCAGTACTGCACCATCTTCATCCCCAGCAAGCAAACCTCAGTCATCACAGACAAGGTGTGCTATTTTGTTAGATTGCTTCAGTTGTGTAGTTAGTCACACATCACATCTTTCATGACTTATTTTCTGTTCTTTCGGTGGTATTATTTCAGATTTCGTTCTCGCGAGTGATACACCTTGAGTGTGAGGAGCTCGGATCAACCTGCCAGATCTACAGAAGGTACCGCCTGCGATCGGCACAAGTCCTTACCGCTACTTTACATTAACAAGCAAAATAATTTTTTCTTATAATCTTATATTACATATTGTAAAATAGTTCCATACCGTTTTTCACAGGGAGCGTGACATCAGCGATATAGATCCATCATATGCCCTTCGAACTCTGGTCAGTATGGAAACACTTAATGTGTCGGAGAGTTCTGAAGGATCAATCAAGAGTCTGATCTGTTGCCCTGTTAGAAGCGAGGGATCGGAAAATGTCATCGGTAAGTCACTCTCCCTTACATGACAATGGTCGTTTTACATTAATGAATGAATATAGTCTGAGCTGTACTAATTGTACTCATGGCTTCATGTGACAAAGTATTAACATCATTCATACTTGGTACAATAAGCACACTAGATTCTGTTAGGTGTTGACAACCTGGACAGGGAAGTTGGTTATTTGCTAGGTAGTTTGTTTTAGACTATTAATCAGGGACTAAATTTAACCCTTGAAAACTACTTAATCATGTGCTGATACACAGAAGAGAAAGAGGAAGATACAGTTACCCTCAGTACCTTCTGAAACTGGTCCTACCAAGGTCCTGCAATACTGTACCACCACACTGCTATTTGATAAACATGAGATGACACAAAGACTAAAGATGAAACCTCTTAAAACTCCTGATCCTGCACAGCTGTCTTGCCTCTGTTTCTTTATTGTCACTTAGCGGTGTGCCAGCTGATGCACACATGCAGCAGAGACACAGATGACATGGAAGCCTTTAACAAATATGATGAGCGCCTACTGGAGGACCTGGCAGTGTACTGCAGCCTGGCTCTGCAGTATGCTCAGGCTGTGCAGATCACTGAGGAGCGAAGGGCCAGTATCGAGGTCACACAGGAGGTGGGAGAACTACCCTACCCTAGTAGCGTACTGCTCATATCTTTAGCTCAGACTCAAGGGAACCTGTTTAGGTGTTTGCAAAAAGTTGAACCACCGCGGGTGTTCACTCTCCTCCCTGCAGGTTCTTGCCTACCACATTACCGCAGCAGAAGAGGAAATCCAGGCACTGCAGGTGATTCTTCTCCTCACCTCTCTGTGCTTCAGCAATCTAACATCAGATATGTAAATGATTTGTGATCTTTACAGAAAAGAGGACAAACTCAATCATCTTTCCTTTATCTTCCCTCTCCATGCTCCACATTCTCCCTCTTTCAGTTTATCTAAAATCTGTTTTTCTTCTCCCTTCACTCTCCCTACTCTTTTGTCATCCTGCCAGTAGTCCTGGAATTGTCACCTGCAGTTTATTTTTGCAGGTCAGATTAACTGGCACCAGTGCTAACGTACAACTAATTCTCTACCAATTTAAACCTCTTTACTTGCTGCTTTCACTGCGTAAGGGTTGCAAAGGTGACCTCAGCACTCCAGCTAGATGTAATGTCTTCTCTGCATGTTTGTTGTGTTGGTGGGAGGTAGAGACAGAAATGATGTATTTTCAGCTGTACTTGTGGTTGTGGGTGATTTTTGTGTATCAGTGGCTCTTTTTTGGTTTTCTGTTTTCAGGAGGTAACCATTCCTTCTGCTGAATCACTGCACATTCTAGACTTCCATTTCTCGGATTTTGGCCTGCCAGAAGACCTCACCACACAGGCCACCATCCGTATGTTCCTGGACCTCAATTTAGTGCAGGATTTTAACATTGATTACAAGGTAACTGACCTGCTAATAATTAGGCTTCTTGGCCACTCCACTAACCATGGCACTACCTTAATATGGATAAGAGTTTGGCTTCGATTAGTTCATTGACATGCCTGTATGAAAATGGCAAGCATAGTCAGTATTTTTCCACTAATTTTGGGAGGTTTTGAGTTGTTAAACTGTTGGCAAATTGCACTAGAACATTCATTCAAATCATTATAAATGATCCCTAAAAGAACTTGATCACTCTCCAGTTATTTACCAACCCTTGTGCATGTCTCTTTCCTTCAGACACTGTGTCAGTGGGTCCTGACTGTGAGGCGTGGTTACAGGAACAACGTGCCTTATCACAACTGGAACCATGCACTGAGCACTGCACAAAGCATGTTCGCTATGCTCATGGCCACAGACCAGCTCCAGGTCAGTGCATGGCTGTGTTTATGTGAGCATGTACAACAGCTGCCAACTATCAAAACTCAGATATCCAAAGACAGTAATATACATTTTCAGGGAACGTTTCATGAATGATCCCTGGAAATATTCTGGTCCTCTGTTTTCCTGCACTTGTGCCTTTCACTTTAATCAAGAATAAAAAAGGGTATAATAAGAGATACAGTTGATAAAAATATCAAACTTTCAGCATACTGGAGAAGAGGCCAACCACACAGGGACATAGGAGAGCTCAGTTGTGCTTTAGGCACACTTGCCCTGCTATTTTTTACAAAACACGGTTTTAGGAGGGGAGTGCTAGTGTCCAGTGAGCAAGCGTAGCGATGACTGGCCACGTGTTATAGCCACAATAAGCTTAATGTTTAATAGTGGCAAGAATTTAAACAGGTATTCCTAATTTCGCATTTAAAATACAGTCAGGAAAACATATGCATCCCCTAATATGACATGGTCCTTGACATTTTTATACACATTTTGGTGACAATCTGTCCTGTGTAACTGTATCACTAGCAATTACATTATGTTCACAAATGTATGATTTCCTCAGAGTCTTGTCTGTTTTAAGTCTTGAAGTTCAGCTAATCTAAAGTTTGTGGAGGAGTCATTCGAGGACCGCGGGGTTCCTGCAGTTCAGAGCACTCTTAATTATTTGAAAGAGGATTAATTTTAGACCTTCCCAAAAACCTCTTAACTGCTTCCATGGGGATCACACACCGGCCTAAATCTGTACTTAAGTGACCTCTGCCGCTCACTTAGTTTAGCTTCTCTCTCTATTTGCATGAGTAATTGTGACTGTGAGTGACAATAAATTGATAGTACACTTTGGTGTTTCTGTCCTTTTTTTCATAAATGTTAAATTATATTAAAGTTTTAAAAGTTGCAGAGTTTTTCCAGATCTTTAGATTATTAGGTTCAGTAAATCGGATCTGATGTGGTCTGATGTGGACAGAAATCAACTTCTAATGTTTGCTTCCTCATTGGAAATTTACCTTTTGTACATTTTAATGGCCTTTAGGATGTAGGTTATATATCGATTCAGCTGTCCGTCAGCATCCATGTTGTGACAGACTTTGGCCTTTTATCACCCTATATATTCTAGACTATTTTTCATAAACTTTGACTTGACATGGACCGTTAACAACGCATCCATGCCAGCCTGGAAAAAATCCTAAATTCAAGACTTTTTTTTTTTTTTAAACCACAAATTTAATATTACCCAACTACATTTTAACCAAGCTAGAGTATTAAAGTTCTCTTTTCACCTGCCTAAACAAGTCAGTGTTGAGGGAACTATAGCATGTTCAAAGTAATACATTATCTTTCATGTCCTGTATTGTGCCTCCCAGTTTTTGTTTTTTTACGGGATAATTTTGTGGAACACTTTGTGATGTTCTTGAAAGGTGCAATATGCAGTAAATATACTCAGTATCTCTGTGAAATGTTTTTTGATCTTGATTTAAGACCCTCGATTTTACACACAGACACAGAATGTGCAAGTGCGCCTTCTTTTCCTGTTATATCGTTTGAAAAAAGATGTACAAAAATAAACAAACTTCCATATAGACAAGCAGGGAAATAAATTCCTTCACTATTTTTACCTCTGTTTTGCTCTCTCTATCTCTCTCTGTCCATCTTTTTCTGTTTGTGTCACAGACTATTTTTTCCCGTCTGGAGATCTTAGCATTGATGATAGCCACTCTGAATCATGATCTTGACCACAGAGGAGTCAGCAACTCTTATATAGAAAGGTACATTTTTCCATGTTTTCTGTAGTCTGCTTTCCATTTCAACTACTGTGTTTCATATTCAAATTGATATGCATCGTTATTTCTATTTAATTTATATAATTTGAATAATTTATATGTTTTTATATTATTTTTGTTATTTTATCAATTTTCAGTCACTGCATTCTTATATTCAGCCTTTACAATTTCTCTCTTTCTCTCAGGAGTCAACAGCCCTTAGCTCAGCTATATGGACACTCTTCTCTTGAGAACCACCACTACAATCTGTGCCTCTTCATCCTAAACAACACCGTAAGACCTCATCCATCATCTTGTCGTTCATTCTGACCCATCTCCCTCATTTTTCCATCAAACTATGAGTCACCTGTGTATGCATTTGAGCATCAGTATGTCAGTATGTACATAGTATATTATCCCTGCTACTCCAGTGTTTTTGTTTCTCCATGAGTTGAGCCATTGCTCTCTATATCTGTCCTGCCCTTTTACTCATTTATTTACATGACACACATGCACACAAATTGCCAAAGCCAACATGGAGAGATGTAATCTTGCATGATATTCCCCAGAGAAAATCGTTTAAAATATTCCTTTATGTGTTCTTTACTCTCTTGTTTATGAGTCACATTGTGGACACAGTCTTTGCTCTTTTAGCAGACAGCTTGTGTTTATGCCTGACTGCCTCTGCATGTATCTGGTGATCACTGAGTCTGCATGTCACCTTCACACTCATTCTGTATGTCTCTCATCCTCTCCCAGGGGAGTCAGATTCTCACCGGTCTCTCTACAGAGGACCATAAAACTGCACTACACATGATCAAAAGGGCAATCCTCGCCACTGACCTGACCGTGTATATGGAGTACGTTAAAACATGAAATGTTAAAGTAGCTGTAGGTCAAGCGAGTCTTTTTTTTAAAACTCACATACTCTTGTCTTTTGTGGCTGTGTTTTTAGGAGAAGGAATGAGTTCTTTTCTCTTGCTAAGAAAAGCAGAGTGAACTGGAAGAGTGAGAAACAAAGAGAGCTGTTGAGGTGAGAATGAAATAAATTAAAGTCAGGGACATATGATAATGGTGTGTGTGATGAAGAAGAACAAGGCTTTTAAAGTATTTATTCACCCCACAGGTCGATGTTAATGACCGCTAGTGACCTCTCTGCTATCACAAAGCCTTGGCCTGAGCAAAAACGGGTACGTCTCACAAAATACACTTCACACTTCATCTCTCAGTGCATCACAACCTTAACCTTGCTCTTCCTCCGAAAAAGATTGCCAACCTGGTTGCCATGGAGTTCTTTGCACAAGGGGACAAAGAGAAAGAAGAGTTCAAAATCAAACCCATTGTAAGTCCTGCTAGCAGAGGTTTGCCTTTTGTCTACATTTTATGTTCTATGAAGGGTTTTAAAATTTTGGTGACTGAAAGTCAGATTGGGCAGCCTGCTTTGGATGGAGGGTGCCACTAGGAAATGCACTCATAAATCAAAAATTAAATTGAAACATCAGTGTTATTTATCATAACTGTGAAATCATGTTTGTTGTTTTTTTTACAATCTCCTATATGATAAAAAAAAAAAAAAGGAATCCCATTCATCCTAAAATTGTTATTTTACCTTCCTGATGCAGCCATTTTTCATGTTGGAGTCCCTGAGGCATATTTTAATCCCAGTTGCATTCTCATGGTTTTAAGTGAAAAAAAAAAAAGTAAATAACTATGTGAGGAAATTGATCTGGCTCCCTCTCAAATATAGGATATACTAACAGCCAGTTTACACTTGCTTCTCATCAGGACATTATGAACAGAGAAAACAGCACTCGACTGCCATACATGCAAGTTGAATACATCGATGAGATCTGCTATCCACTCTACAAGGTGTGTTACTGCTGCTGATGTCGAGTATGTGCATGTGAACCATATCATTGTCCTTGCTGCTATTCTGTGCTTTTATTCTCTGTTCTAATTGCCATTTTTTCCACCTCAATCATCACACTCTTTGTCTCTGTCTTTGTCTCCATCTCATGTGTTCCTCACTGGCTCTGTCTTCCTCAGGCTGTAACACGACTGTTTGACACCTGTTCCCCACTGCTGAATGGTTGTAAGACGAACAGGGAAAACTGGCTGCATGTTGCTGAGGAAGCAGAGGAAGAAAACAATGAAAATAGTAGTGGTGTAACCCTGGAAACACATAGAAATCCATGAGAGAGAGACAGACAGAAGTATAGAGGACCAGACAGAAGATGAAGAGAGAGCTTTGGAAGCAAAAAAATTATTTGACCTACATACACCCGTTTCTCTCTATCCTCTCCCGGACACACTTTAACTAAATATCGAGTTAGTGCCCACACTTCAAAACTTTGACTACCAAATGTGTTAATGGGTTATACAATAGTCTTGACTTATGTAAGAAATGCTGCAATTATGTCCCAAACAACTGACTAAGAGCATATGCCGCAGCATATCCAATGTAAACCCTGTCAGCAGTGTCAAGTCTCGAAATGATCTATTTCCCCACTTTTAAAAGATGAAGCTGTGGAAGTCTGCAACATGATTTTGATCATATCCGTACCGCATCTGTATTTTCCTCTGTGCTGCACATAGTTTTATGGCTGCATATCTAGATTTTGCAAATGCATTCTAAGATTTGTAAAACTTTATCCAGCTTTAAAAATATGCAGAAAAAAAGAACTGAAGGCCCTTAGTTTGTATGTTCTCACATATTATCAAATCATGATTTACCATTTCGTGATTTTTTTTGATATCCAAACTCTGGTGCACTCAGAGGTGAGATTTATGCTGAGATCTACAAATGTGTTATTTTTATGACAAGAATTATCATTGTCAATATCTTCTGTTTTAAAGACCATGCAGCAGTCAGAGACCAAACAACTATGAAGCATGGCCACGGGCCAGCACTGGTCTGCGAGGCTTAGTCACTACAGCCCCGATTTTTGACACTGCGCTAATGCTATTAAATGTTCACTGTCTGGGGTCATAATTGCTAGGTTAGTCAGAAAATCCGCAAAATTGTGGATAAGAAAATTAATGTCATTTCCAGATCCTGAAAGTAAAAAGTCAAGGGAATAACCATTGTTCACCACACGTATGACAGTATGTATTTTTTCCCGTAATTGTTGCAAACCTTATCTGTAGACCTTTTTTGGATGGCAGACATTAATACTATGTGTGGCCGGTCAGTGTTTCACTATGACCCTACATATATATTATAGCATGTGATAGTAAAGAAAATATGTTTGTGTCACCCTGTAGGACCAGTGTCGTTTAAAAAGCCTCATACATTTATGGATTTTCATCACCTCTGAAAATTAGATACCTACTGTGTGACCTGAATTTGAAGTTTGTGCTGATATTAATTACTTATTTATTCACAAACCATTTAAAATCTTCAAATTGTCATGAAGGAATTTGGTCTTTGCGCCAGAAAATCCAAGAACTTTATCTAACATTCAATCTTACATTGATTTTCGTCGCACATTTTCATCACCATGGTCATTTCAAAATATATACTTTATTTTCAGTCCACACAACCTTCCAAATTATGTGAAAGAGGAAACGCCACGGACTCTCAGCTAACTCGACTGTAAATAAAAATATTTCCACACGACTATAATATGTCAATGATTTTAAATGTATGGATGGATCGATTAGTATCATAGGATGATGGTGAAAACGCAGGATGTCCAGATCACCTTTGGTGTGTAAGCTGAGTGAGGGGGGTTTGTTACGTTTGCTCCGGGAATGTGCAGTCCGCATCCTCGGCCTCTAGGGGGCAATGGTGCGCTTTAACGTGGGGCCGTTGCTGGGAGTTCCGGCCTGAAAAGAAGACGCCGGCGAGGAGACAAGAGGAAGAAAAATGACAGGGCGCGCAAAAAGAAAACCCAAATCCATTCAGGTAAATTTTCGCTGCTTTCCCCACCTCGTTATGGGTCGCGAGAGTGTCCGTTTAAAATACGGGCTCACCAGGCGCAAAGCTGCGCTACGTTTAGCTACAATGGCGACGAGGCGGCTCCCGCGAAGCGCTGTGGGCTGAACAGTTTGGCACGGTGCGTGAGCAGCAGCAGCCGCCAGAGAACAACATGGCAGCAGCTCTGCTGCCTGGTACCGCAGAGCTGCCGGCGCAGTGACGCTCACGACACACGCCAGTTTTTCCTCATAACGTTAGGATGGTGGTCGCATCACACCACAGACTGTGTATGCATTACAGAAGTGAGAGGTGCTGGGTGATGGAACATAACGGTGTATTGCTCTTAGCGAGGTAAGCTAGCCGTTACTTGCCTCCCTGTAGCCTGCTGCAGGGGAGACGGGTGGGAGTCTTCGTTTGATTCGCAGATCGATCCCATAAAGGCAACAACTTCAGGGCCGTAGGGCCAGTTTATTAATACAATACAACAACAAGTCTACAATAAGTCCTACCTTTTTATGATGTCATAATGTTCAGTTTTTGTTCAAACTTTTGGGGACAGGTGTTGATTAAACAGTTTGGACGCTGCAGTTTGTGATGCTGCTGAATTTGTGCTATACTGAAAAGTGTTTTCCTACCATCATTGGTATAAATGGAGGGGTGATTTAAAAAAAAATGTTTGGAATCCCCTGCCAATCAGGTTATTGCAGAGCTGTTGTATTAAAATGCATTAGCTGTAGCTTGGTGTACCAAAACTGGCAACTATGAGTGTAACATAGTAGTTCCTCCTACAATCCATTTTTTTTTTTTTTTTAGGAGTCAGGTACAGGCAACGGGGAGCTGAAGAAAGCCCGTACTGATGAATCTAAAGCCGTGCCATTGTCAAAGGTGGATGTAGGGCAACGCGATGAGATGGTGCGACTGTACAAGCTTAAAACGCCAGAGGATCTGTACCACTTCTGGGATTTCTGCAAGGAGCTTTGTCCTGACAACCCCCGTGGTATGCTCTTTACACTAACAGCATAACTTGTTACGATAATACTGATCTGACAAATGGTGCATCTGACATTTAATCAATTTCCTCTGTCTGTAGACATAGAGAAAACAGGCTGGAGCCACTGGGTTTACTGATACTTAACCACTGGGTAGTCTGGATGGATGGGCTAAATGCACAAATGATTTTTGAGACTACATGAAAAAAAATATGCATTACTTGCTCAACATTTGAGAAAACCTGCTTAGAACTAGACTATAGACAAGTGTCTTTGTTTGATGTTGCCTTCATATTTGCCAGTTTAGCACGGAGAAGCAGTTTATTGGTCTGAGACTGCTAGTCCATGGCAGTCTAAATAGCATTACTATTTAGCAAAACAGAACAGTAGGACAGCTACTAACAGTAAATAATCATTCAGTCTATTTAGAGTCAAAAAATTGAATTCATCATTACAAGTTTCCATGTCCAAAAGTGACAACTAAAAATTGCCGGTTTTGTGTTACCATCAGTCAGCCAAAACAAAACAATTTGAATATGTCAACTTGGGCTCTTGAAAATTCATTCATTCATTCAGTCATTTTATAGATTATAAACAGTTAATTGAGAAAATAATAGACCAGTTGATAATGAAAAAAAGGGAGGCGATTGGAAGAATTCAATTCCTTTTACATTTCTTTGAGCTTTCTTAGGTTTTGTATATTGCATCTCTTTTTCAACAAAAATGTAGAAAAAGAACAGTGTACATCAAAATAAATATCAAAACCGTCTTTAAATAAGCTAGTAAAAGCTTAACTCACAGCAAGTGTATGTCAGTATGTCTGAATGTCAATCAATTTCTGTATCAATGTATTATTTTTATGAATGTTAATTTATATAGGTGCGCTGAAAGACACACTGGGTTTGCAGCTGGTTGGTCCTTTTGACATTCTGGCTGGAGCTCACAAAAACTCAAAGAATCCTCAGCCTAACTTCCATCTTCACTGGAGGTATATTTATGACCCACCAGAGTTTCAGACCATACTTCAGGGCAGTGAGGACAGCCAGCATCACATTGGCTATTACAGGTATAGCAAACAATTTTTTGCCGCCTGAAATCTGTGAAGGTGTTATATCTTTGCTGAGCCAGTATAAGTGGTATTATTACAATGTTGTAGCTTCCACTAGAGGACCCTTGACCTAGCCCACTAACAGTTAGTTAGCTAGTTAGGGGTAGTTAATACAGAAAGATGAAAATGAGTTGTTCTTATTTATTTTTACGGGATTTTCTTGTTCCAAAAATCCACCAGAGATACTCCAGACTCCCTTCCTTCATTTGTCGGGGAAAATGAAGCCAAGAAGGGCTGCACTATAACACAGATGGGGGACAGCTTGTTTGCTGCTGTCCTGTGAGTACTAACCACCACATATTCACCACACATGAACATTTTCTATACGTGTGATCAGTTTCGGCTGCCTGATTGAGAAAGAAAGTTTCATTTGCAGGATGAGAAAGACAGTTGAATGTATACCATTAAAATATGATCTGTATGTATTGTATCCAGCTGCCATTGGTAGTTGTGTTTAAATTTTGTAGTACATGATCAAATTGGACTGAATACAGTGGACAGAAGACAGAACTCATACCATTGCAGTTTTCATTTATCACAAGTAGCAGTAGGCGAATAAGCATTCCAGAAATCAGGTACATATTAGCATTTCATTATTTTTAATTCTAAGATTTATTTACACAAAAATATATGGTGGCCATGCAAAAATCCTGTCAAACACTTAATGGTTGCTCAGATCAGTGATCACAAAAGGTGATTGGTGCATGCACCTGTTATGATAATCTGCCTTATTGTCTGTGTACACCTTGTCTTCATGTGTATGGGAGCGGAAGAGCATTATTGAATTAGACTTTTTTCTCATTATCTTCTTCCTTCCATGTAAGTCATCATACCTACTGTTGATCCCTTTGTTCCCTCCTCTGTCAGCCTGTATCTGTTGAGGAAGAGGAAAGAGAGGGGCGGCAAGAAAGCAGGGGGAGAAGCTTTGGAAAGCTTGGAGGCAAAGCTGAGGGACAGGGCAAAGACTCTGGGCTTGTCTCTAGAGCAGAAGACCAAAGGCATGAAACAGAGGGACAAGAAGGTATCTTACACAATGGAGCAAACAGTGTTATTGTCTACATTGTATTGTTTTTGGAACTCATTCGTAACTCTCCTAATTTCTACCTAATATGATGCTTTGTCCCTAGGACTGCACAATGAAAACATTGCACTGTATCAGTTCAATACTGTATACAATTGTGTTTGCCACATGATTTCAATTAGTATGTAGAGGACACCTACAAGTTTATCCCCAGCATTTGGAATAGAGTCTGTTAGTTTCAGGGAACCTCATTGATATAGTCAAAGTGTATAAAGTTATTGCTGGTTTGGACACATTGCCAACCCCCTCACATCTTCGTATCCCTCCTCCTTTATTTCATTCTTAACCCACTGTGTTGTCATAATGCATACTCTATGCAATAAAGCTAAGCATTCATAAAATTAAGCACCCCCCCCCTTGCAAAATGGAGCCCCAAGAAATAGTTGAATTTGGCAAAAATGCGGATAACTAATTTTAAAGTGGTGATGGTCATACATTCAAAACAAAAATATGTTTGACTAATGTTTTCCAAGTTGATACTAGACAATAAGAAAACCTCTTGTCACACCACAGGTGGTTACCAAGACGTTCCACAGTGCTGGCATCGTTGTGCCTGTAGACAAGAATGATGTAGGATACAGAGAACTACCAGAAACGGATGGTGAGCTTACATCCCTACAGTGTTAAGCCTTGCTGATCATCAAGGTGCCCCTGTCACTTTTGTCTTTGGTGTTCCTTCCCATGATTGTTCTGCTGTTGATGTGAGCTCATGATTTCATTTTGATATAGAAGGTTTTTTTTAACCTTTTTGTGTAACATACAAATTAGCTGTGAACACTGAAAACTTGAAGTGACATTTTTATTTCCTCACAACATTGTGACTTTGTGAATTTTTAGAATTGTCCAACTTGAATTACAGCTTGTGTGTTAAAAAATGTTTGAGTTGAAGCTGTTTTACAGTTTTGTTTTAATTGGAAATCAAATCTGTTAATAGTAGGCATACATGATTTTCCTTTGCATTTCTTTGCATTACATTTCAGCTGTTACTGTAACGTTTGATGACTTGTCTCTTTTTGTTTTGTTTTTTTCCCCTCTTTTGTATCTAGCTGGTCTCAAAAAGATCTGCAAGGCAATTGCTGAAGCGCAGAATGATGAAGAGCGCGTCAAAGCCTTTGGACCTCTCCAGGAGATGATCACGTTTGTTCAGTTTGCCAACGATGAGTGTGACTATGGCATGGGTTATGAGCTTGGAATAGACCTCTTCTGTTACGGATCCCATGTAAGTCTCAAAGTGCACATAATAGTCCTTCCATACCCACGAGATTTGACTTCATTACACTCAATGTCTTGCCTCTTCCGGACTGTACTCTTAAATAATATAAAACCAAATATTCTTTCCTGTGTGCAAATCAGTTAAATAATTTTGTAGTAATGTGGTTGGGATAAATATATTTATTGATCTTTGGTTTCCTGTACCCCACCCCCCTCCCCCAAAAGTATTTTCACAAGGTAATCAAGCAACTTCTGCCCATGGCCTACAGCTTGCTGAAAAGAAATTTATTTGGGGAAATTTTGGAGGCCCACCTCTCCAGCCGTAGCCATGACAACCTGGACCAACTCTCTGCACATTAAAAACACTCAGAAGTTCATTTCAGTTCTTGTTCTTATAAGCTTTTCCCACCATGTGTCCTCGTCTTCTGTTGTTTGTCATTGTTAATGTTTCTTGGTGGTTTTGGTGCTGCTGTCATTGATTGGAACCAGTTAAATGATATTTTGTTTGTAAAAGGTAGATGTCTAATAAAGTATTTTTATATTTTTACCTGTCCAATTTTTGTATCAAAGGTAATCTCCATGAATCCTTAAAGTAATGAGTTTACGTCTAGATTATGCAGCAGTTATTGTCCATACTGTACAGCAGTTTCCTTTTTAGATTTAGATCATCAATACCATTGCAGTGGAGACAGAGGGCAGTGATTCCTATAAAAAGAAGGAGAGCATGACGTGTTTGTGAAAGACATCCCTACCTTACCAGTTGAGTCATCATTCACTCAGCAGTCATTAGCAGTCATTTGCACTGATTGGGTAAAAGCTTCACAAAGAACAGATTTGATGGATTCAGTCTTTAACCTGGTTACTTGTGACATGGTACTTAAATTGGAATAATTCTTTCTAGGGTCATACTGTATGAAAAGGGAACATAAGTAGCAATGAGTTGCACCATACAAGAAATAACAGAGTCCTCAGGAGCATGGCTGCATTAACCTTTACAGACCTTCCAGCTTCTATCATGTACAGTCCAAACAACACACAATAGATGTCGTCTCCGAAACCCAGAAAGCAATCAGTTCTCATATATCATGTACTGTACCTGGCCACAAGTTTTGTGTAATTTGTTGAAACATAGGGTTTTATGTGGGAAAATGCACCATTTGAGCACATAAAAACTAAAATAATAAAGGATTTACATCTAGATTTTGACACAGACCCCTCCAAGTTACAAGATGGGGTCAAGAGATTATGTAATGATGCAAGTCCCAGTTGATTGTGCTTTTTTTGTATGAACGTGTAAGGTATCAAATAAGCAACTGGCACACAGTAAACCTATAGGACTTTTAAGCCATCCAGGCAGTTACCCACTTCGCCTGGTTGGTAATCCAGCTTCGCTCAGGAATTTTCTGTGGTATGATGAAGTCTTTTTGCCTTTTGTCTGTGCTATAAGTTAAAATTTATGGATTTTTCTATCTTGATCAAATTTCTCTGGGCTAGTGGAGGAATGATGTAAGACTAAGAAGATAGGCCATACTGTGTCCAGAGTGATTGCTTTGGGTTGCGGTTATCTAAAGCTACATTTGAGAAAGATTTTTCTTGATTTTTGCCGGCCCCGTTTGATACCTCAGCCCTCCAAACTTCACTTTGTGAACCCATCACATACCTTTCCCTACACCTAAACGGTAAAGTAAAGTGTTTTGTACCTGTTTTCTAGCAGCAGATTGAGTCTTTGAATGTATCTTTGTGATCTCACAGATGTCTGCTTTCTACACAGATAATAACGCAACGTTTAAATCCAATACCTCAATTCGGGTTTCCTTTGAAAAGTGTGTTCCTTTTGGAATGAGTAGTCATGAATCCATATTTACCCACGTACAGGGTTTAAGGCAGAGGAACATCATTCAAAATCAGTCTCTTTAATACTGATTATGTTTAATGTTCTTTTTAAATAAAAAAATACAAAATAAGTTGCTGGACAGATAGCATTTGCTGCACTTCTGATTGAGCCATATTCCTATATTCTCATCTTTCTCTCTTCCATTTTAAAGAAAAGGTAAATTAACATAATGTCTGACTCTGAGCAATGTGATTTCACTGTCAGCTGACTCTGAAAACTAATCTAGATCTAAAATGTGCATGTTGAACATGATTTCTTACACCTCGTTCTCCACTTTACCCTCCTCTACTCGAGTCCTGCCTGGTTTTTAAATGTTTCCAAGACGTGGCTATTGATTATGCCCAATTTCCATTAAATTTGTAGCTCGGTGAAGACACCCAGTCCAAGGTGAGGGCGTAAAAATGCTAAATGGGAGATTACATCATGTAGGCCCAGCCCAACGTGCCTGGGCTGCGATGATTTCACATTTGTGTAAGCAATTTTACGGTTTTTATTTAATCATGATTCAGCGTGGATCGCACTCTTAACTTTCCCGTCTGCAGCTACTACTGCTGCAGAGGCACCACGGGGAGGGGAGTATGGGGGGGGGGCAAAAGCAAAACAGGAGCGCACCACTGCTTGAGGTGCATTCACAGGCATTGGTCCGGAATGGTCTAGTCATGATACAGTGTTTTCTTTTACAGGTCTATTCTTGTAAACCAGGCGGAGGGCTATTCTGCTTAGTGATGGCAATTAATGAGCAAACCTGCCGTGACAGTCTACTTACCGTTTTAAATGATGTAATGTGTTTGAAAAACACGACTAAACACGGACAAAGTAAAAAAAAAAAAAAGAAAAGAAAATCCATCCTCTCACTCGAATTAGTCGCGTTAGACTATCAACCAGTCATAATATAGTTATGTCACTTTAACTATTGCTCCTCGCCCCCTACAGGTCGCATTTTTGTAAGTGGGGTGGTAGAAAATTAAAGTTTTTCAGATTGATCATCCTTAATCAAGGTGCGTTGGCGGTGTTTCCAACTGTCCTTGAAGGCAGCATTGATCCTGCGGAGTTTCGGGGAAGCGCTTCTGAGGCGCGTTCACACACCCACACGCATATACGCGCCAGCGAAAGCAAACCACCGGGAGCATCCCTGAGCGGAGGGAGCGCTCGTTTCGGCTTTGACAATCAAGAAGAATCGGTGTATCAGCATCAGTCACGTTTGACCACACGCCGACTCTGACGCCGCAGAATGATCCCGGGCCCCGCCGAGCCTTGTGGATTCTGAGGCCCCGCGCGGAGATCCACCTTGCACCGGCGAACGGACCCTGACTGGCCGCGTCGCCTCCAGCAGCAGTCAGCCCGAGACAGAATGTCAAGTAGCCCGGAGGACAGTCATTCCAGGGGCGGCGGCTCCGAAAGTGACTTGAAAATGGCCTCTTCGAGCAACACGTCTCCCGAGGGTGGGCCGCCGCCACCGCTGCACCAGAGCCGTATACGGCAGGTGGGTGTCTGTCCGCCGCATGCCGTCTGCGCTGACGGGGCCAGTCAGCCGTGTAACCAGCAGCCCCGGCCGCTGCTGATGCTGCGCGCTGAGACAGGGCGGTCAAAGGCGTTGCCGTGCTTTAGCACATCGGCGCTGGGGATCCGGCAGATTTGATTTGATGTGCAGTTAACTGGGTTTAAATTAGCTGCTTACAGGAGCAAAGCTCTCTGCAGAGAGGATGCCATCTGTTTCGATCAGACACTTGGACTGATGTGCTTCGGGCGAGTGTTATAATATCCAAATAGGCTTATTGTGCCAGTTGTTATGGCCGTCAAAATAAACACCACCGGGCCCGCACTGACTCCACTAGTTACCAGAACAGGCTGCAGTGAGGGATGTTTACAACTTCACATCTAGCACCGTAGGTTTACTGTTTACGTGGACCATTTTAGGCTTTGCTGGCCAGAGGGGGAGCATCCCCGACGCTGTCTTCTGAGGAGTTGTCTGAGACACACAAGCTTACATATTCACATGCTGTATATAAGGTCTGCTGTTGGGCTCGAGTGTGTGTGGAGATGTGCCCTGTGTGTGTGCCCACTAGGTGCTCTCTCTCCTCTCCTCTCCAAGTCTACAAAACAACTTCATCGGCTATATTTATTGCTAAGATCAATGTGTGTTTTAATAAACTAAATACACTGTTGCAACAACATCAGCTTTTAGGAAAAGATGAAATACTGTATTCACCTATAAGTCTGTTTTTTTGTTTTTGTTTTTTTTTGATGAACGTATGTTATAAGCAAGAAGATTAATATTAAGTGTTACCATCTAGGTTCGATCGTGCATTGTGTGTTTGAGTATTCAGTGAAAGTGAGCCAGGAGATGGTGAATGGTTGTTTCCTGTCTCAGTGCACTCTCTCAGGCTAATGTGATTTCAGTAATGGACTGTAGTGCCACATACACACACACACACACACAGACACACACCTTAGCCTTTTCTTTTAGGGTGGGGCCACTGAGCTCACATGCTTGGATGCAACCAGGGTTTTGTTTTTTTCTTTAATCGTCTTTCATGATGAAGTGAGTACGCTATGCGAATGAGAATAAGAAGTAGCTGTGTTTTATTGTTGGTGCACAGAAAGAAGATTAGCTGATTAGTCATAGGCCGCTGTAATGTATATACTCTACGATGAAAGTGCAAAGGAGACTTCTTAAATTCCTCTTTTCCTTAAAGTCCTGTTTGGAGGCTAAACTTGTAAAGGAAGCCACACTTTGAGCTAGTCTTTGAACACAACTGTCTTCTTCAATACTACCTATTTTACAGACATCTGTATCTACATGCATGCCGATCTTACAGCCTCTAATAAGTACTTACCAGTATATTACATCAGCCGAACTTGTATAAGCATGTTTCTTCAGTTGTGATCTTGTCTCCAGCAGCTTTTGACATGGAAGCAGAGTTGTATTTTTTTTGAAGTCATCCTATTTAACCTCTTAAATTAAAGCTTTTTTTCTGACCCTCCATGGCAACTAATTCAGCAGCTAAATTGGGATGTGTCCTGGTTACTCATAAATTGTCCGTTTTGCAGGTATCCCTACACTACCAAGAGGTTCATTTTTGTACTCAAATGTACACATGTACCACAAACGGCACATGATAGTATATGAGTTCCTTTTAATTCACCAAATGTACAAAGTGGTTTTTGGTAGTCAAAGGTGCTCATTTGTTAAGGTAGCACACTAACTGAGGCCCCTAGTTGGCAAATGGGAATAGCCATTTACCACTGCAGAGCTCCATGTTGAGTCCCTAGCAGCAGAGCCTCCAACCTGGCCCCACTGATCAATCACAAGTGGCAGCAATGATGAATGATCATGTGCTTGTTGCTGTACTAGCAACTCCTATTGGTTGCGCTGTCTGTGGTTCTTCCTCTGCGTCAACACCTTCCCCCCATCCAAGAGCAGTACCAAGCATCAGTAAGGACTGAAATGCAGCTAGAACTGGACATCAGACGACAAAAGTACGGAAATACTAAACATGAATAGGGGTGGCACACTTTCCAACATTACCTTTTGATTATACCATTGTTTGAGGCCCCAACAGACCTACCGTGTTGAGGCAGGGTGGGGCTGTGCCGCAAATTATGTGAGGTATCCAAACTCAATGTACCATAGTACAATGTACCCACAAGAATAAGATAAATAAGAATAGGATAAAGGTGTAAGTTTTTTCTTCTTAATAGAGAGGGAGAACGAGGAAGATGTACTGTACATGTGCAACACAGTCCCAAGAAAAGGTCTAATCAGGCAAATTATTACTAAGGCTGTTTAGGGTCTTTATTGCAGATGTCATTGTTTTGTTTTGTTGTGACTCTTTCCACTTAGGGGCAGAACTCCACAACAAGCTGACTGACAGGGCCTTCGCATAATGTGGCCATATCAAGTTTAACATGTTAGCAAACATTTGCCAATTTACAAATCCAGCTGAAGTGGACCACCTGACAAATCTAAATCCAATATTCACCCACCTCTTGCCTCTGTTTTGGTCTCATCCAACTCTCGGGTAAAAGGTCTATCTAGGTCTTTAGCTTGGTAAATGTTTGGATTTCTTCCCCAGCTAGCTGCCACTTTGTCTGTCTGCAGTTTGGTGATAGGAAGGTAACGTACAGCAGATTAATCACGGCTTTTTTTTTTGCTGCTGCTGCTGCTGGAACAGGGGTTGATGAGAGCAGTAAAACTGAAATAAATTTGCGTGAAGTGAAACCACAGCAATGAGCTAAGAGGCCAGGAGGTTTTTAAAGAGCTGCAGAGTTGAAAAGTAATGGGCGATGTAGGTTCATCCCTGTGGGTTACCCTTTTCACATTACATGTAGTTGTTTCATTCAATGTTAATATGAAAAATATTGATTAGCAGAGTGTTAAAGTGCATTTTGATTTGCTTATGTTACATAATTGTTCATTTGAAGGTAATGGTAGCTGTTGTACACCAAAAGGTAGGTATAATCTAATCTACTGTCTGTTCGGTTTTAATTGTATCTAGCTAATAATTTTGGTTTTATTTGCAGAACTTGATAGCAAGTGTCTTTCAAGAGACAATAACCTGGTTTCACAGGATAATCTACAGACCTTGCTGTAGAGGATTTTTACTTTTTCCTACCTTTGATAGACAATAGCTTCCAATGAAAAACTGTTTACAGCAATGTCTCCAAATTACCCTGAGTTAACAGGACATTGGTTCTAGAAAGAAATATTGTGGTTGATTTTTTTGAATAGCATTTTCAATACTTTGAACACCAAAAAACAAATTTCCATTCAGCTTCATCGTGTTGTGTTGGCACAGAGGTATCACCAACTCACAATCAATGCAAATAACTATATGTATGGTAAGATGCCACTAGAAATTTGAAAACTATGTGAGAGATGCAAAAAATGAATTGATAGGTAAAGAAAGCTTCAAATAGCATGTATCTGAAAATGCTCAATGTTGAGATAGAGCTCAATACAGCAATAACAGATCTACATATGTGAACCAAAAAGAGAAAATGACAAAAGGGCACTGTGATGTGAAGCTCTTACTTTCAGGGCTAAAAATACTTCCCTGTCTCTCGTGTGATTGTCCTGGGGAAAAATAGCTTCTTCCAAGCCAAGTGGCTGTGTGTCAATGTCTCTGTGCTCATTGAACCTGTGTCACTGGGCATTTAAACGTTGCTATGAGCTGGTGTTGAACGATTGCATCCCGCACTCTGCTTTCTCCTCTATGTGAACGACACAGAGACTGTGACTACCTGTTTCCCTTCATGAACCAAATTCCCTCCCCAGTTTCGTTTTGGCTTGCCGTCCATCTTTCCTCCTTTTGAGTCTCACTTCTTTTCGCTGCCTTTAAAAGGAGGTTTGATTCTTTACCCTAGTTTTCTCCTTTTTCTCCTTGGCTGTCATTTCTATTAATCTCTCATTTCCCTCAAAAAATACCTCCCTCCCTCTCTCCCTTCACCCTGTCTGCCCTACAGGACTAGATGTGCCAGGAGGTCAGATTTCATTGCAGCCTTTGACATTTTCATCTCTCTCTTCTCTCCCTCTCTGTCTCTCTCTCTCTCCACTGGGAGTGGTATGATGGGGTTCTGCAGGAAGAGAGTCCTAATGGAGCCATAGCCTTCATTACATTACCTCTGGACAGCCACAGCCAAACATACACCCACATATGGCCACACCTGTCTTCCACTGCATGAAGCCGAATGTTTAGCCGACTGGGGTTTCATTGCGTAGAGTTATACAGGGTGTATGTACATACACACACCCAAAAAGACTCACACATACAGCATTCTATAGCTGCATTTAGTAGAGCTGTTAAAGCACTTGCTTGGTTTTTTAAGTGCTTTCACAGAAACCCGTGAATGACCACAAGTCATCCACTCCAGACAGTTACTAAATGCCATTAAGAATTAATCATTGGTTCTTGTGAAGTACCTGCTTGGTACTGCGTTGTTGTGTATTGTAGGCATGATTCAGCAAGATACTGTATGTCTGTCCTTTACACTGTTCTACTCTCTATATACCATCAACATGATCAGAAACACTTGATTGTCACTTAATATCATGTCATAAAGTCCTAAAAAGTTGTAGTTAAAAGCAAAACCCACTGTGTGACATTTGGTGTTAGTATACAGTCTTATGTACTCTACACTATCAGTTAATCTATCAATTTTTTTGACGAATCAATTCTGTTAATCTCTAAAATATCATAAAATTGTTAAAATACCTGTTACAAGTTCCCACAGTCAGACGTGAGATTATAGATCCTGATCAACAGAACACAAATCGGTATCAGTAACTACATTCGCTAGTTCCAGCTTCCCAGATGTGAGGACTTGCTGCTTTTCTTTGAAATGTATTGAATATTTTTGGGTTTTGGAATATGTTACCTACATGCAAAAGCTCACATTTGAGAAGCTGAAACAACAGAAAGTCTGGTATATCTTAGTAACTTAAATCTTTAATTGATTATCGAAACACTTGTATTTTTGCCCAGTGACTAGTCAAATAATTGACAAATCATCTCAGCACTAGTGTTATCTTCTTTGTGTTGTTCTGAACCAAATCTACTGTAGTCTGCAAAGTTGATCAGAAGACTTGACACAGAGATATTCATATTCCACTAAACTCACCTTGAGGAGTGGCCATATTAGGTATGGTACTCAGCCCTCCAAATACCGACACCAGCCAGTGCACCAGCTCTGATGCAACAGAGCTGGCCAGTAAAGCAACAGTCATATGACATTATCTATGGGCTTCATATGAGTTTCCGCACTGTGTAATGGTGATATGGTTTTGAGAAACGCACTGGTATTCCTGTCCCAGATCCAAATGGGGCATCGGCATGTCTATATTTGGGCACAAGCAAAGTCCCGACACTCCTGTGCCCTGCATTGGGCTTCTTGGTCATCATGGTACCTCATAACTAGTTGGGGTGACCTAGTTATATCTGACACCATCTTATGCTTGCCTGTCTTCCCCTGATGGATGTTTTCAGGGCAGAGATAGCATCATTTGACGAGTCATAGCTCGTCATCATCATCATCAACATCACCACCATCATCATCATCATCATGCTTGTCTTGTTTTGATGAAAGACTGTTCGTGAAAAGAGCACAGGAAAAGTCAGAAAGTGACAATGAAAACTTTGTGTTAAGGAGAAAGTGAGGGTATATCATGCACAGAGATGAACTGATTGATGTTGACGAACTGACTGCATGAACTGGCCACAGCTGCAGGATATAAAGAATATAAGCTAGACTGCTGAAAAAACCCTCAAGCCAGGGAGGATATAGAATTATTGTATTGTCCTAAGATGTAGCCTTTGCTAGACACAAAGGCAGGTGTTTTTGGCTCGGGGGCAGTGGGAGGCATTTAGATGTTAATTATTCATCATGGCCTTATAACTGTGTTTCCTGTTACAGAGAAACAGAAAAGAGAGAGAGGAGGAGGCTGTTGTCATTGATCAATGGACTTCTCAGAAGCTCAGCTCAAACACCTTTGTGTAAATGTGCTCTCTCTCTCTCTCTCTCCAGCTCCTCCTTAACCTTCCTCACATCCCCCTCTGTCTCTGCTGACTCTCTCATCATGTTTGAGTTGGATAAGTGAAGGATTTCTCACTTGGAAACACATCAAGGCCTTTCACTGTTTTTGTTTTTGAGAATAGCATGGCTCATAGCACTGCACATAGACAGACAGGTACACACACACACACACACACACACACACACACACACACACACACACACACACACACACACACACACACACACACAATCTGGTCTTCTGCCAGAAGAACACCAGACTGCTTTTGCCACACACTGAGGAAGATGCTGTGATGCAACTTTGAACTCCTGCAGTTGGGGGATCAGAATGCAGTTTGCCTTGTAAAACCACCTTAGGGCCATTTTTTTTCGCTCCGGCCCATTATATCTAAATTTAGGATTTGTGTTACTTGTGTAATGTAACACTTAGGTCTAACATTTAAAATGTTTTCTGCACACCAACTTAAACTCATCATGTTTGGTTACAGCCCAAATTAGAACTGAAAAGTGTTACTGCTAATTAAATGTTTGTACTACTCACATCAGTTTTATTTGGTCTCTGAAAAATTCTCTCTCTCTCTCTCTCTCTCAGTGTTATATTACGTGTGTGTGTGTCTGACCAATTGTCTGCCTGGTTATTTGTCTTTCTGTCTGACAGAGACTGACAGGATCACTCAGCATTCCTGGTACGACTGTGTGCTGCATCGAATTTTAGGTCACACGCTTCATTATTCATTATACTTTCAACTTGGAGGTTAAATCAGTTTCTGCTTCAATACCCTTTGTCATCTGAGGCTGGATGAGATAAGCCACCAAAGTGAAATGCATCGTCCCAACATTTTAGTAATAACAAGCACAAGAACAACACAAAAGTTGTTTGTCCGTGTCCCCTAACGACATACAACAGGGACGGCTGTTGCTCTCAATGTGTGGTCTGGAGAATAATCAGATTTAAGACACAAATGACCATTTGGACCATTTGCTTGCATGTTCATACTATCTGATTTTTTTAGTTAATTCAGCTTTGTCTCATATCCAGACACAGTATGCTCAAAAGTATGTCAGTTTGGGGTCTTTTGGCAAAAACTCCTACATCTTTTTATTCACTCGCAAAACCAGATTAGTTACTAATTTGGCCAATTAATGTCTCCATTGGTAGCTGAGTACTTTTGATGTACTATTAAGCCTGTATGCACAGCTACCAGATTGTATGGCTTAGATATTTGCCTCAGTGTTCCAATGCATTACAGGCTTCTTCAGACTGTTCTCACCCTGAGAACAGTCCCTCAGGAATATTGACGTTCCTCATAAATTACATCATCTGCAGCGGGATTGCACTTTTGCTGGAATATGGTTGTCTATTTTCCAGTGGGATCAGAGCCTCTCTCTCATCTCATTAACAGGAATGGCAAACTGACGTCATGTGTTCCCAAGGGACTTTGGCAGCACTTCAAAGAGGAAGAGAGGGAAAGCCGTAAATTAGTGTGACGGCCATTTCCAAGGCAGTGGGTATCATGCCAACACTGTATCACAGAGATGCAGTGGATATTGGTGATGGTTGCAGGCGTTGTAATGTAGATATAACACCTTATAAACCTGCCGTCACTTGCAGGAAGGGAATAATGAATTTAGGGATGTAATCGGTTGCTTACTCTGCAGCAGAGGGTTTCTATCTAGAAACTTTTTGAGTGCTGCTAGTTTGCTTTGAAAAAAAAGTTGAAGGCTGTGGCCTAATGTAGCAAAAAGCGAGGCTGCAAGCAATCAGTTAATGTGGTACTGGTGTCTGCCTGTAGGGCTGTTGCTTTTCTGTATATAGAAATGGGAAGTGTTGTTAATATGGCAGCAACACGGGAGGACGAATAGAGCAAGTCATGTTACTGGTAAATCAGCTAAGTCACAAATCGGATGTATCCATTTGTATGTGCACATGTCTGTTGGTGTGTGGACATGGTACTGCTCCAATCCCAACAAGGTGTGATCGTCTTGACTTTCTGTCCCTCCAGTTGTCTTTCTCTCGGGGCATATCATGTGACTATATCAAGGTTATAGGTCCCATCTACACTCAATCTCTCTTTTCCCTCGCTGCTCATTTCATCCCCCTCTCCCACCCGCCCGTGTCTAATTTTCATTACTCCCTGTGTTTGGGTGTGGTCTGATCTGGATTCTTAACCGCCTGCTTTGTCCACTTCCTATTAAATTTGACTCTTTGTGATTTGGTTTGTGAGAAATCGAAAGACGGGGAGGGAGAGGGGGAGAGCATGTGTGTTGTGGACTTTATGGCTCTGACCTTTCTTAAGTAGTAAAAGAGGCTGCAAAATGACTTGACATTTAAATCATATCTGCGAGCCAATTCACTATTGTCTCTGATCTGGATTTTGATCATTTTGTCTCTGAGCAAGGCAGACGTTATTTTAAGACTAGCAGTTTAGGCATTAACAATATTTTCACTGGCCAGTGTACAGTATGGCATGTCATTTATTTAAGTAAAAAAAAAGTTTTTTTTGAAAAACAAATGGAAGCATTTGTTCTTATTCCTGTATGGCATTTGTTGAGCTTTTTTGGTAGATTTATGAAGCCCACATGTGTGTCAAATATCTCACTCCTGCAGTGAAAACCATGTAAAGTTACTTTTACTGAAATTCACCACATACATTAACAGCCTCTCCGATGGAGAACATAACACTTGTATCATAACCTCCATGTTTACCTATTGGAATTTGCAGATACATCTTGTGAAATCAGACAGGTAGTAAAACTGTAGTGTTGATTTTTCTCATGTTGAAGTCATGTGGTGCAGGGTTTAGCTGCAGTTTACAGTCGATATCTCGAAAGGAAAGGCTGAGCAGCGTGTGTGTGTGTGTGTGTGTGTGTGTGTGTGTGTGTGTGTGTGTGTGTGTGTGTGTGTGTGTGTGTGTGTGTGCGTGCATATTCTGAGCTTCAGTGTGGGCACTGAAGACTTCCTTCTGTTGTCTAGAGTATAGGTTGTACAAAAATATTATTTCAGTTTTCTGGATGTGTTGTCTTTATTATGAAGCCATTGTTTGAAATGAAAGAAAGGTAAAGTGTGTGGCATTTACCATGACTGACTGTGATAGGCTAGAAACATACCCAAACATATTTTTCTTTTCCTTAAAGGAATTATACCACTCTCATGTGTGTTCAGTAAGCATAGAGCTTAGTAGCTTAGCATAAAGATGGGAAGCAGAAGGAAATACTTAACCTAGCTCTCTCTAAAAGCTTGAAAAGTACACCTACCAGCATCTCTTGTGATCACAAAGTAACCACAGTATTTCATTTGTTTAATTCGTACACAAACTAGAATTTAAAAATAATGAATTTTGGTTTTATGGGGAGTGGAAACTATTATTTCAAACACCGGCATCTCTGTAATACAACATTTATCAACACAAGAAGTTAAATTACTTATGGAGACCTGAACTTTCTTGGGAAAAGAATGTATTGATTTTGCTTTTCAGCAGAGAAGACAGAGAAGCGGTGTGTTTGTTTTCTGTGCAGGAGTTTTCGTGGCCAGCATCTAGTGGCCCTTAGAGGAACCCACTCAGTGATGCACCTGCACCTAAAGTGTGTAAAGCAGCTGGGTCTCTTTGGTTTTAGCCTTTCAGTCATCTCTGTATCTGCCTCTAGTCCAGTGGCTATTGGTGAAGTAGACGGGAATTAGGCCTTATGCTTTGTTACTGCACAGGCAGACTTTTCAGCCATTAACTTACCAGGTTAACATAAGCAGAATACATCACTTAAACCAAACAGATGTAAGCACTAATGAAAACAAGCATTTTTCGATGAGGAGCGGTTGGGACATGGTTGAAAATTGTTGTCATAAAAAGTGTATGAGCTTCTGGAAATCTAAATGAGTCATCTGAAACAGAGAGATCCTTCCTCCATTAAATCTCAGATGCATTATCTGTTGCCAGACTCACTGGCATAACGCCACTAGTCAGCACTGTAGCTCCATTAGCAGGCAGACAAATCATAAACGACGACAACAACAACAACAACAGCACAGCCAAAACAACCATACCAGTAATGGCAAAAGCAAATAAGATATTGGCCTTCACGAGCAGAGAGAGAAGTTTAAGAAAGAAACCAGTGGTTTTGTATGTTTCAGCTCATTTACTACAAGTTATGCACTTTACTTTATATGTTCCAAAAATATTATAGATTCAATTAATTCATTTTTCTCACTTTCCACTTTCGATTTTAGTTCATGTCAGTATGATATGAAAATAAACTTAGAGAGACAAGCAAGTTGTGTATAGGCAACCTATTACAGTGAACATTTATTTCTTCATCTATTGTAAAAGTTACAGTTGTTTTGCTTGATAATTTAGTTGAGAGCAAGCACTGTTTTAAAACTCTTCCTTATTGGTACCTTTATATGCTTTTGGGAATTTTCACTTTTGCATTCTCAACATACTGCATGTTGTTCGAAATCAAACCTGAAAAAGACAAAGAATAAACATGAACATTTTGAAACTATTCTCGTATCCAAACATGTAAAAGTGTGTGTATATGTGCATGTGACAAAACACTTGTACACACACCAAACCTGCATACACATCCACTCATGATTTTGAAGCACATGAACAGGCACGTGCAGGGAGGATACGTGTGCTGATCTCTGCGTCTCTCATATCTGCCTGTCATAGAGTCCTAATGGGCCATATAAAAGCCTTTGGATCTATAAAATGGAAAGCAAATCCTCCCCATCTAGGAGATCCACCAAACCCAGAGAAACAAGAACTCATATCACTTTGCTTTGGAGCCTCCCCAAATGTAATCTGACTCCAAAATGGACACACATACAAACACAGACACGCAAACGCACACACACACACACACACACACACACACACACTTCCTCAGTTTACAAAGTATTCTCCTAATCCTCATTATCTTGCATGAATGATGGAAGGGATCATTAGAGGTCATTGATCAGCTTTTGCTGATGTATGTACACTGAAAAATTCATAGTATTAGTAAAGACATACTGTGCACACACTCACACAACTGTAACAATATTACTGTGATAATACACTGTTTCAGGATCAACTATCATGCTGATCAATGCTCTTATAGATTTTGTCTGTTAAATCTGAAACTTTAGAAGTCAGGCAATGCAGTAGCTGTTGCTGTTAGATGTTTATATTCATTTGCATTTTGCAATGTACTGTTTGTTATGAGGAGGGTTTTCTTTGTGTTATAGTTTTTTCATGACTTCAGAAGATGGATGAGTTCTATAATATGCACAGTTAAACCATTCCTAGGAAGCCAGATACAAAAAACAAAAGACCACCTCAAAAATGTCACGTAATGACTAGCACTAAAAGTGGGACATAAAGACATGACATGGGCTCATGGAAATAGAAAAAACTGGTACAGTCATTGCAAAGCTGAGACAAAAGTCATTCTGAGATTCTGTTTAAGTTGTGTTTTTTTAGCACACTCAAACTATAGCTTACTTTTGAAGTGCTGTTGGAAAGCTGCTTTTATGCTTTTTTGCTTGGTAACGAACTGTGAGTTGGCCCTAATTGTAAAGAAAGGAAATTTTTACAGTAATTATTACCGTGTTAATATTCTGTTATTTCTTCTATTAATTGTGCTAAAAAAAAGATCCATAGCTGTTGCCTTAAATGTCCCATATTGTAGAAAGTGAGATTTCCATGTCTTTTTTGACTATGAAGCAGGTCTACATGCAATATACATACTGTGAAGGTATCAAAACACTCAATCCAGAGAGAAATGCACACAGCCCATATACAGAAACTGTGCCTTAAATGAGCCATCAAAATTTCTGTAACTTTATGATATCACAAACAAACAGTCTCCACTCTCAGCCAGTCCCCCAGTATAACTCACTGGGACCTACCGTCCAACCTTGAAGGATTTGGTTTCTGCGAGTGTTTACCTGAAATTGGCTAGATTTGTATTTGTTATTTTGCTTTTTGATCGACTGTTATTAGTGTTTTGTTCGGCATCTCCAATGATCATTTCAGCTTTTGATCTTTTTGACACTATTCTTCTACCAGTCGTTGGATTACTTTTATCTAGTTTTCTGTTTTATCAGTCATGTTGTTTTATGAGTTACACTCTTACTGAAAACCATCTATTATTATGGTTGTGCGTGTGGACTGCAAACCTGCGTACTCGCAGTTAAGGGATGATATCCACCACCTGCTTGTAGGCTTTGTCTGCTTGTAGGCTTTGTCGCTGCCACCCACCTCCCTGATGACCCCGATGGTCTTGGATTCTGTGGCCATGCACGCTCCCCTGGCTGGTTCTGTCCGCCCCAAGGTTCATTTCATCACTGACTCACCATCACCATTTGCATTTACCAGTGAGTCTTACCAAGCTACCTTATTAGGCTACAATCCTTTACCTGTGTTTGGCCTAACCGTGCGTCAGTCAGAAAACGGTCACGCAAAACGCCCCGTTCTCGCTAGAGCTCCAGAGAGAAGAGAGGAGATGTAAATCTACTTTTGTACATAAAATCACAAAAATATCTTATGGATATCAAAACGTTAAATAAAACACTGCAAAGTGTGAAATATGGGACCTTTTAAAAAGAGAAAAACTTATTCTCTGTTTCACCAGCAGAGAGTGCTAGAGGAGCAGTGCACATACACAGAAAGGTTTATTCCCTCCAACAGCAGCATCATCATGGAACTGAATGAAGTACTCAGGCTGAATGCACCAGGCAAGAACATTTTAGACAGCTCTACAGTGTGGGGTGATTCAGCAGATTTCTACCATTCATGAGTAGCAGCAGAAAAGATGTTGCTGATGCTGTTGTTGACTGTGACCCTGGAAACATAGTATCAGGCAAAATTTGTGAACAGACATAAAGGTGTGAGATAGTGTCCCTGGTGCTTGAATTTAACCCCATACATTTGAAGCATTGACAGAGAGAGACCATGACATCCATCTGCTGCTGGTGGACACACACAGAAACACACACTCTCAAACACACATGAACGCTGTCAAATCATATTAAATCATCCACCAGTACTGAGGGTGCAGTGCAGTTGAGATTCTGGCCAACTTGCTTTCTCCCCATGCAGCTGGAAGCCTGTAACTCGTAGGTGATTGGGATCCACTATTCTGTGCTCACTGGTCCCCTTCTGGACCAAGACGGGGGACCCTTCTCCTTCCCTTCTTTTCAAAGCCTGTACCCAACTTCATCACGCCCCCCCCCCTCCCCTCTTCCTCTTCATTTCAGCTGCCCATCATTTATTGTTATGATTTATTTCATCATAACAATAGATTACCATAACAATTATCATAGCAATAAATAAATATTTATATGCTTGTTACCTCACCTGTATTATACCTCACTTTACCCTTTCCCCAATGTTTATTTAAACTGCTTCAGAGATTTCTGCCTTTCTGTCCTTCTAAAACCACAATGTGTTGAGTTTTTAGGTGCTTATTGCTTCTTCAAAATTGTTGTGATGGTATAAGTTTTTGCTTGGGGGCAACAAAACTGGACCAATTCTAAACAAAATGGCTTTATTTAATGGCTTAACCTTATTTCCCCTATTTTCTTCTGCTCACAATGTCTAATCCACCCCATCTCCCCTCCTCACCCATTTACCTCTCCTTCTCCTCATGTGTCCCTCTTTCCCTCAGGATATCAGGATAGAACGCACAGCGGTAGGGAGAGTAGCTGTGGCTGTACCAGTCAGCTGCCTGTTGGCATGCAGCCTCCTTAAACCCCTTACACAATAAACACTTTCCTGTGACTGTAGCTCACACACACACATAAACACACACAAATGTGTTTTGTAGCCACATCTGTTCACATGGAGTAGGGTTTTCATGTACATCTGGACTGGATCATTTCCTCTCTCTCTCTCTGTGTGTGTGTGTGTGTGTGTGTGTGTGTGTGTGTGCGTGCGTGCGTGCGTGTGTGAGAGTGTGAGAGTGTGTTAGTGGGTAGGTCTTACCCTTTTCATTCACCAACCCTTTTTGGTCATCATCTCCTGTGCTCTCTCATGTTTGTACATATGCAAGTGAATTTCATTTTCAGCTTGCAAATATGGATGTGTGGACCTCTGTGTGTGTGTGTGTGTGTGTGTGTGTGTGTGTGTGTGTGTGTTTTTTGTGAGAATATGAACATCCAGTAGCTGTTTCCTGGCTTGATTTGGAGCGACAAAGGCTGACTCCTGATCTTATGCAAGACAGAAGAACAGAAAACGGAAAATAATGGACATAATCTCAAAAAATTCTGAAAATTTTCCCAAATTTTTTTTTAATGGGATTTAGCACATTGTTCATGCAGCATGATGTTTAATTACTTTCTAAAGGCACTTCTTGCATTTTAGGCAAGGATGTGTGAAAGTTAAAAAAGTGAAACTCCACCACCCTGTAAAACATTTTTTTTGAGACAGAGAGAGGTAGAAAAGTGAGGTCATGGCCCACGCTGCAGCTCACCTGAAGAAAGCTCGTGAGCTTGAGCAACACCCAGAATACAGAGCTCTGCAGAAAGCCAGGGAGAGGAGGAGACGGCAGCGTGAAAGAGCCGAGCGAAAGCGGCAGGTAAAACAAAATCATATTCACAAATTTGCATTATGTATCATTCTTACTACCATTTTGATTTCAACAACACATGCTCTTTTGGACTTAAGAGTATACTGTAAGTGTTGGTGCTAGGACAGTGTGTATGAGAGTGGGTTGTGGGGGGTTGCGCAGATGTGGATGTAGTTGACTGTGCATGGTGCTGCAGCTGCTGTCCTGCTGTCCTCTCAGATGATTTATCATTTAGTGTGAGGGAGATGAATGATGGTGGAATAGATGGCAGATTTGGGAAAGGCTCAAGCTCAGACTGAGGTCACACGCTGGTGGTACCGGACCATTTATGCAGCAAACCTTTGGTGATATTTGAAATAGAGTTCATGGAAAATAAAAAAAGAAAGTAGAGTCCATTATTTTCTAATATTTGAACACAGTGCATTATCACTCTGATATTATAAAAATTTACCAAATGGAAAAAAAATGAAAATAGTCTTTAATATAGTCATAATTTTTTTTAAAGCTGACTTGTTCTCAGCTAACCTGTGATTAAGCTAGTTCAACAAATGGTTAAACTGGTGAATTAGACTAAATAATTTGATTTGTTTCTGTGGTTACCTGGAGTTTAACCTTAACCACTAATTTATAAAGGTGGTTTAACTGTTGAATGGAACCAAGTTTGAGGTGTTATGACATACACTTTTAACTGACACCTGCCAACAAATCAGAAATTGGTACCACTGTCTGATAAGGCACCATGTACAAAGGCTTTATAAGCTGTAATTAATGGCTTTATTAATAGTTAAAAATCATTAACTAATGCGTTACGGATCAGTTATAGGCAATTATTAACAACACCTTTTGGATTGCCAAGTTTTTGCTACCTCTTAAATTCATTAGTGAGACCCCTGCAAGCCATCAAGTCTGCAGTTAAAATTGTTAGTAAGTCATTAAGAAAGGGCACTATGTTTCTCATTTTCCAATAAAGTCATGATTGTATGCAGTATTAATAGTTAGTAAGCCATTAATAAATGGTAATGGGTTTTTCAATTTGTAATAAGCCATCAATTTAGTCAGTAACATATAAATGTAAAAGCATTAATAAATTATTTATCTAGTTATACAGCCATTGATTATGGCTTATAAACCCCTTGCCACACCTTATGGTGACATCAGAAAATGGTACCCAGAAATTTGTGTATGTTCTTGTATTTTCTTGTATGTAAACAAAACTACACCTAAGTAGAAAATGAATAATCTCCTCAAAACGTTTGTGAGTATAGTAGTTCCTCTTAGAGAAAAAATGACCCATGACTATATGAAGTGGCCTAATTTGCAATAAAAGATATTGCCACACACTCTAGTCACTCTATTTAAATAATACCTGTGTCTGAATGCACTTGTCCTCATCATATTGATACTGTGTGTCTATATTTGGTCTTTTAATCTAGTGGTAAAAAAATAAAAAAATAAAGAACATACCAGTGGTCATTGGTGTACACTTGAATGTAGCTGCTGATGACAATCCAGTGTATAATCCATATCCTTCATTACATGACCGTCTGCAGGTCAATCTACACAAATCCTGTACAGAAACACAGATTACAGCTGGTTTTCAATCAGTCCAGTCTCTGTTTGTGCAGTGTGCTGGGCCGAGAGATGAATGAGACAGCGAAAGCAGAAGTGACTAAAAACAAAACTGCAACATAGACACAAGCACACACCCACATAATTCAGACATACTGTACATACAAGAAAACACCATGCAAATGCACTTAAAATCAGTGCTTGTCCCGCGCACAAATTAGTCATTGTCCCTTAACTGTGGAGCACAGAGTCGTCTTTGGATATTTGTTTTAACAGTCGGTTTTCAGCGCTGTTTTGATGTGCATTTGTGATTACAATCTGAAGACTCGTACAAACATGCAATCATGGCCATACCATTGCTCAGATGAATTCCTATTCACACAGGTAAAATTTACATGTTTTCTGATCCATGTCTACATGTCATGACATTCTCTACCAACCCCAATTGATGAATAAAGGATTCTGTGTAAGGCTGTAAGTTAGTGAAATTTGATCTAAGTACTGTGTTCTTGTATCACTCCATCATGAGCCTTGGCGTTCCTGGGGAGCACCGCAAGCCACACAGTCTTCGGCCCGACTGAGACCCAGCTGTCATGCAGCCCAACCTGGAAACACACAGCATGGGGTTGATGACTGGGTAGAATAGAGGGTCTGGAGAGGTAAAAATAGCCAAGGCGGGGAGACGGTAAGGGTTAAATGTTTATTGCTGCAGTTGTTATCCTACAGAGAGAGGGGAGAGGTGGAGGAAGAGTGGGCAAGACTGGGCCTCGGCTAGAGCCAGCTCACATACTAAGACAGAGCCAGAGGTGTATGAAGCTAAGAAGTTTTGGCTGGTAAGGGATAAGAGGGCACAGAGAGGGGATAGAGTGGTGGTAATGGTGAAGTTTGTGAGATTTGGTGTGACATTTATTACATTGGACAGACAGCGTGAACAGATTTAATGGTTTGTAAGATCGCCTGATGCAGCCAAACGTCAGGAGGTGAGCTGGAGAGGCTTTTATCTAAGGACGCGAAGCGAGAAACTACAAGCACTGGACCTTGGTGGACCAGACAAAACCATACAGTCCTGAAGTGAGAGGGGAAAGCCCCCAGTTTTCAGATATAGCTGAGAAATTCTTAACAAATTTGGTTGGTAACCATGGGCAATGCAGCAACATGTAAGGCCTGTGGATCACATAGATCTTTAAAGACCACCAGGAGTGACAGCGATTTAAACCAATACACTGACTACTATGGAGCTGCTGACTCTGGATCTGAAGTTGATGATTCACTGGTAAGAGGTGGAGATGGGACATGATTGTGGTGTTATGACTTTTGTAGTTTGTAGTTTGTTACATGATGCTGCACTAATGAAGTGTTGTCTTCAAGAAAACGTGTTACTCTCTTTGCTGTTGGTGTGTCTGTGTTTGTTTGTCTGTGTGTGTGTGTGTGTGTGTGTGTGTGTGTGTGTGTGTGTGTGTGTGTGTGTGTGTGTGTGTGTGTGTGTGTGTGTGTGGTGACATCTCGTGAGGGGTTTTACCCTTGACCCTACACAGGGGTGTGGCCTCATCCCAGACATATGGGGAGTTAGATTGTGCTGACCCTACAAGTTAACACCCAGATGTGTCTGACTGACATGTTTCTTTCTTGACCCCACTAAATAGAGGTTAAAACCTTGTCAACACTCTCAAATCAATACACCTTTTGCAAAAGTTTTGTGACATTCACGTACTATAGCACAATGGAATTAAGAGAACAAGTCTGATCATCAGAAAATTCACCGACAGCTTTTTTGATTATTAATTACTCATTTAAATGATTATTCAAGCAAAAATGCCAAGAATTCCCTTCTTTCATTTTGTTGTCAGTTGTGACGATTTTCTCATTTTCTTGGTTTACTGTGATATTAAACAGAGTATCTTTTGGGTTTTGAGTGTTGTTCAGACAAAACAAGCATTTTAGTGACATTAACTTGAGCTTTTGGGTATTTCTTTTTTAATTTCTGACACGTTTCAGACCAAATGAATGACTGATATGTTTGCAGTATGCAAATAAAAAGCACAATACACAAATGTTTTTTATTAGTAGTATTATGTTTTACCTTCAAGATATATGTTTAAAATGATTTAATTTAATTTAACATATAGAATTTGGTGTTGGCCTTAAAAATCCCATATACCACATTGGGCTCTAAACTCTCAATCTTTGCTGGAAACATATTTCTGCTTACTGTTGGGAGTTACGTTACGGTAAAATTTTGAGGGGGGCTCAGGTTGTCTTGAGGAGTGTTAAAAGCTGATATATAATCCAGGTTGGAGGAAGAGGCCCTGTGGATCGTGTTGTTCTTATGTTACACCTTTTAAAGGAAACTAGGTTAACATTTTTGAGGATTTAAAGTTTGGGAAACTTTGAATTCAATGTCTATGTGAACATGAATGCAGCAAAACATAGAGCTACTGTACATATCTTTGCATTTTGTGTGTGTGTGTGTGTGTGTGTGTGTGTGTGTGTGTGTGTGTGTGTGTGTGTGTGTGTGTGCAGCCTTGACATCTGGTGATTAAATTTAGAATAGCCTACTCGGACAAAGTATTGATACAAGCAGGGAGTCTGACCTCCTTTTCATGTCAAAAAAAGCCCACTATGCACAACAATAATAAGCTACATCCATCTTTCTAAACTGACTTGAATTTTTTAATTTGTATGTAAAGACAACGATGACAAACCATGGGAAAAAAATCACTTTTAAATTAATGACTGTAAAAAATGGGAGAAGTCTACATGGTGTGTTAGTAAAAACTAACAAAATGAAGATAGAAGTTATTATTTGTTGTTGTGTATGTTCTGGGTATATATATATATTTATATATATATATATCTATATATATTAAAATATATATATATATATATATATATATATATATATATATATATATATATATGCGTGTGTATGTATGTATGTATGTATGTATGTATGGATATATATATGTATGTATGTATGAATGGGTATATATATGTATGTATATGTGTGTGTGTATATATATATCTGTGTGTATATATATATATATGTATATTTGTATATGTATATGTTTGTATACATATCTGTATACATATACATATATATACATATATACATATACACATACAATATTTACATATATATATATATATATATATATATATATATATATATATATACACACACATATATATATATATATATATATATATATATATATATATATATATATATATATATATATATATATATATATATATATATATATATATATATACTTTTTGTATTATAAATACAGTGTGACCTAAATATGTTCTGAACTACCCCTTACCGTTACCTTTATACATCTGCCACCTCATGTGAGGAAATACCAAAGTAGACCTGAAACCTAACAAAACTGGAAATAAGAAAACTAAATACATGTTTGCGTTCCTGCTTCTAATATTAGCCTTCATTCTGTCTCCATCCCTATAGTCTGACAGTAACACCAGTTTCCTTCGAGCTGCCAGGGCGGGAAATATTGACAGAGTCCTTGAATTCCTGAAAAATGGAGTAGACATCAGCACCTGTAACCAGGTAAGGAAACTTACACCGGTCCCAGCAGAAGCTAAATCTAGCACCAGGTGGTTAATGACTTTTTCATTTTCGCTGTTGTGTATGATGTGGATCATTTTTTCTTTACTTTGAAAATTGACTCTTCAACTATTTTACCTTTTTCTTCATTCATACACTTCATACACCTTCAACTTTTGCTAAACTACCGTAGATACCTCTAGATTTCATAGAGTATTTTTCTGTAAAGTGTCTTCATTATTTCAATGCTAGAAACAGTGATTATTTAGTTCTTGACTTTATGTGTTAGTTCAAAGTTATTTGCAAAATGTAGTTTCTTAAAATGGGTTGAGCATATCAACATACTGAAAAATGCTCAGTATTGTGTTATAGAAATTGTGTTATAGCTCGAGTTATGTATTGTTTCAGTTGTCTGTGATTGTCAGCCTCACTGAATGTCCACATTTTCATTGTTCCAGCACGGGAAAAAGGTTGAAAACCGACACGTTATGTTATGGATCATCAGTAATGTGTCACTTTTTGTGACAGTCTAGCATGTGCAAATGTTTTTGTTGTTGTGCAGATGTCAACACAACAGTCAGATCATGTTGCTATACAGTTAATCTGAACTAAACATTTATAAAACAGCTGTAGCATTCTGTGCATCTGTATGTAAGTATACAACAAAAAGAGTATCAAAGTGGACTCACTGATTTCCATTTTTAACTGACAAATGTTGAGTAATTTTGACTAATCCGAACATTATTGTAGTCAGTTGTCAGTTATTTGCAACATGTAAATATCCAGGGGCTCGACAACAAAACGCATTAGAGGACAATGTAGGGTCGTAAAAGTCATGGATGGATTTAGACCGAAGTCCTAACTCTTGGACATACAGTATAAGTTGCACTTGTTTTTTTATTCATTGTTTTTACAGTTGAAGCCTAGATCTTGTCAACAAAATGATGGTGTTATTAGTCAAGGAAAACAAGATGTTGTATCGTCAACTTAATCTAGTTTTATTCTTATTTGAAGTAAATGTATTTCTAATGCCTATTCAAGGCAGCTTCAGCAAATTTACAATTTAGAGAAAGTCCGCTTTCTTTTGACTTTGTTCTGAATATTAAACACATCTGCCCAACAGCTGGCACATCAATAGCGTTTTCCTTTCGTAAATTTACTGTTACATGATTCTTTTAGGCACACAGAGGCAGACTCAGAGCACATACAATACATGCTACTGTCACTGCAGTAGGTCAAAGCTGTAAAGTGGTCTCTCTGTCTAACGTGCTGAAACTAACCTTTAGTTTGATGTGTCATGGTAGCATCACACAACTGAGCTGGCTCAGTGCATACCTTAACCTTTCAGGCCCCCCTCACAACACCATAACCACTCCCATCCCTCCGCCACACCCATTCTTCCCTCCAATCTCAGCTGCACTTGAAACGTCCCTCTGACAGCTGTTCTGACCCCCCTTACCCAGCCTCACCCAATTTCCACTGAGGAGGAGGGGTTTGAGAGAGTGTAAAGAAACATGTCCCCTGCAGCTCTGTGCACCCCCCCTGGCCCATGTCAGTTTGATTTACAGCAGTCACAAGGTAGCTTAAAGGAAGATGGGGAGCTTGGCTACGTGAGTCTGTGTGTGTGTATTGCATACAGGCGTGCTTATCATCAGCTACTCATTTTTTCTACTGTGTTATTGCTGTTAAACTTGTGTAATACTCCAGCGGGTTAATAGTGACTGTTTATACACGGGGCTGTAATTGATTGGCAGACAGGAATTGGCAACTGCTCAGCCATAGCTCTGGTCTTTGTTGTCATGGACACCATGGGTTTTGTTTTGTGCACCAAGAGGGAAGCCTGACTATTCATGGCTGAGTCTGCACACACACACACACACACAAACACGCACACACACACACACACACACACACACACACACACACACACACACACACACACACACACACACACACACACACACACACACACACACACACACAAACATGCACACACACAAACACACACACACACACACAGTCACACAGAGAGAGCTCCCTGCAACAGGAGAGCCCTGCCCTTCATAGTATCTGTCAGGGGTCGGATGATCACCCTTTTCAGGTGACCAAAAATGCAAGTGACATTTTCATACATATCCCAGCAATGCCCTCACTTTGTGTGTATGTGTGTCTATGTGTTTGTGTGTGTGACTGTTTCTCAGAGAGAGATGGCAATTCACTGTAAAACACTCAATGTAATTTCATAAGGAGTCACAAGAGATACACACCGTACAGCTCATATGACTCTGATCCTAAGCTGTTAACTGAAGCTTATTTTACTTTGTAGAGAACAGACTTGCACCAATCGTGAGATTACACATATACACACACACACACACACACACACACACACACACACACACACACACAGACACGCACACACAGACACGCACACACACAGACACACATACACATACGCACACATGCACAGACACACACATACACATACATAGTGACAAAGTTAATTGAAGTAAAGTTCCAAATTTGTAAAGAGACATTCCTAAACATGTTTTCTTGTTAGTGTTAATGTCAATGGGCACATTACAATTTACATTACATGAATGGAAATTAATGCGTGCATGTTCCATATGTGAGATTGTGTGTATGCTTGTGTATATTACAGATATGCGCATGCTTAAATGCAAGCACAGGTTTACACACATGCATACACACATTTTTACAAGTCTAGTACTTTTATTCCTCCTCCTGGCATGTAGTTTAAAAGTTTGTTTGTCTGACTGTGACAGACAGTGATACGGCATGTGATCGCCAGCAATTCAGACTTCCGTATTATCATGATCACAGGTTTGTCACTAAATTATAAAAAGCAGATTAAAGCTAGATCTACTGTAGTTTCACCTCCTGTTTAAGAACTTGTAGAAGAAGGACCTTTAAGGTTTGGACAAACTAAAGCGAGCAAAACCAGTGTAACTTTCTGCTTAATGTTTGGGATTTCATCTACTGGCATGGAATTATTGCACTTTCACCGGTACTAGCATGAAATGAATCCAGTCATACTGAATGGTGTCTGCTGGCAGTTGCAAACACACCACACAGTGGTAAAACCATCCTAAGAGTGGTAATTGAAATTTCCCCAGATATGATGCCATTTGAACCTTAATAATGTTTCAAGGACATAGTAGTTTCTACAAACACCACAATGATAGGAGACCTAGATGATCATTCAAAAGTATCATGTTACTTGTGATTAGCAGCAAAATTGCTCTCAAGGAAATGAGTGGATCAGAATCATGTCAATGGAATATCACTCCACATAATTACAGAGCCATTATCTGTTACAGAGCTTTCAGCATTGCAGTCATTAGAGTCAGTGCTCCGATGATAAGAGCATCAACAGACCTGAAATATTATTAATCTAAAATCTGCAGTTAATCTGGTTAATTGGAGTAACATCTGATTAATCTGCAATGACTTTAAAAGTAAGGAACCTCATATGTTCTTACCTAAGCACAAATTGTATTTGCGTAAGTTAGTCAGCTATGTCAGCAAAGTGTTATCACTTGAATAAAATTAACACTGTTGATAATAGCACAAATTATGTGGGAAAATCATCCAATTTCACGATTATAAGAGTGGTTTACAGTATGATGGCAACAATATAAATTATTTTCTGTAATTTTAATGCAGATATGAGCCATGAAATGCATCTTAAAATTAATGAAGCTCATATAATATCATCAGTGGTTTATTAACTTTGCTCTGTCTGTACATCTGCAAGTCCATGGGAGACGCTGGAACGCCACACAGGAATTTTGAATGTTGCCCCTGGTGGTGTGTTCATTAATAACTAAAGAGTCAGATCCTAGAAAGCAGCAACAACATGGTGAGGGCCAGAGTTTGGCGCCTAGGGCAGAAGACTGTCCAAGTTAATTACAGAGATGGAGAGAGAGCTACACCACCTTGGCCATATCCACAGTCAAACTATCCATCTCTCTTTCGCAGAAGTTATGAATGAGACAAATCAAACACCTTCTCTTTATAATATAAGATCTGTTTATTTTGGAATTGCAGAGGGAACACAATAGACTTATCTGTGCGTGAGAAAGAATTTGTTTCATATGAGTGTGTTGCTAGTGTGAGCTGTTTCGTTTCCATGTCCTCAAATTAAAGGACTTCCCCTCTAATCTACCCAAATGTTAATCCTTGGTGAGTGATATTACTCTTTAATCTCCACGCATTTACATTATTTCCTCTTTTATCCTCCGACATTCATCCCTTCTGACATTTGTGCCTATTAAAAAACACCAAGTAAACTTGACCATTTTATTACCATGTTCGACTATAACAAAGGTCAGCGGTCAAAGGGGCATGAATATGAATCTGCATTGGATGGAGTTCAACAGTTTCCTTCCTGTCAGGGGGAGCTACAAACTGCCACGGATCACTGTGTTGGGCTGATTGTCCATTAGCTAAATGAAGCTTTTACTTACAGCTCAGAGGAAAAGGAGATTTAGATCAGTTTGTGTGGCAGAGTGTGTATATGTGTGCCTCTGTTGTGGGATTTGCTTGTGTCTCTTGGAATACATAATAGTTGAAATGTGATTGAAACATTGTAATAAGATTGCGTAATTGTTGCTGTGTCAGTGAGTTCACAATTTCAGAACTGACATGTAAAAGCTGAGACTCAACTTTCTGCATGTTCAGACTTCGGCGAAGAGCATCTGGTGTCACATTTAGAAAGTTGTCTCATCCTGTCTGTTGGACCTGCAGCAGAAATGTCATTGACCGACTGGGTACCTTACTGAAGTGACGACATTGACAGTGCGACCTGACAAACATGAACATTTTTCCATAGCAAAGTATGAAGAGCATTTCCAGCTCAGTGTAACCACACCGATCACTTGATGACTGTGGTCAAGATGTTGGTAATGACAGTGGTATTCATGATAGTGCTGAAACTATTAACCGATTAGTTGATCAACAACAACAACAATTTTGATTATTGATTAATTAAGTTATTTATCAAGCAAAATTGTCGATGATTTACTGGTTCCAGTTTCTCAAATGTGAAGATTTGGTTTTTGCTTTTTTCTTTTGCTTTTTTCTTTTTTTTTTCTTGCTGTAAATGGCTGTCAGTCTGTTGGTCGGACAGAATAAGTAATTTGAAAGTGTCACCTTTGGTTTGAGGATGTTGTGATGGATTGCTATTTTAATAAAGGATTAATCATTTAAGTAATTTAATAAAAATATTTTTTTTAAATTGGTGCGTCCAGCTTCTCAGATATTTTAATTTTCCATTTTTTTTATGTCATTGTAAATTACAGTAGCTCAACATTTTGGACTTTTGTTTGGACAAAGCAAGCAAGGGGAAGAGTTTATTGGGTTCTGGGAAATGATGATGACCATTTTTCACAATTCTCTGACAATTTATAGACTAAGAGATGAATGAATGAATGAATTTTCTGGCCAAATAGATTGATAATTAAAATAATTGTTCATTGCAGCCCTAGCGTGTGGTATGTGTAATGTAAATGCATCCTGGATAAAACATATTTATAATGAGTTGACCTTACCAGTGTTTTCACACTGCGTATGTAAGGCTGATGTGTAAGGTAAGAATGAGATAAGTTGCAAGAATTCTTCAGATGACTTCTTGCTGACTCAGATTTGGTCAAGAAACTTTAGCATGAAATCAAAGGGTGATAGATCAGTCAATACGAGGCCTATTATGGCTTTCCAGAAAAGGGAAATACAAGTTATCAGTTTTGAAAATTATCTGCTCATTAGAAACATCTTGTACATAAAGACATCTACATGTATGTCTTTGTTTTTTTAGGTATATTATTCTATGACATGGACAGAAAATGATGGTGGCTCTCATTTTACCCTTATATTGTAAGTTATATCATACATTATATCTTCGACACAGTTACTCACTTACATACTTTGGCCTCTAACGAATGCACTCTTTTTTTTTCTTTTTGAAGGTTGACATTTGCTTCTAAATATGAGAATCCATGTTTGTGTGTGTGTATTTATGCCCTACATACCCTCTATGACTGTGCAGAAACATGACACCCCTTTGGCTGTTTGGCATTTGGCAACCCAGAGAGAGAGAGAGTGAGAGCGGGAGAGAGTGCATGTGTGTTGTATGTGCACGAGTGAAGGAAAGGAGCAATGATAGAGGTGTTAGCAGAATAACAGTTCCTCCACAGTCAGGATCCACAGTTCCTCTCTCTAACCCATCTGAGAGAGCTTGCAAGGGGGGGGGGGGCAGAGAGACCCAGAAGCTTGGGCCTCTACCAGGGCAGTAGTGGAAGGAGGCAGAGGACCTGTGTTGATAGTTGGCATCCCATCACTTCTAAATCCATCTTGGCGCAGCATTTGAGAAGGCAAAGATAGAAAAGAGCAAAGAAAGATTTGCGAAGGAACAGAAAGGAGACAGAAAGGAGACAGAAAGGAAAAAGACGAAGAGAGACTGACATTTGGTTTGAAAAGAAGAGCAGGAAGGATAAAAACGAAGTTGCAGTTTGAAATATCCTCCTAGTTTGCGGGTTTCAGAGAAAGTCGCAGAATGGAAGAAGAGGAAGATGAGGTGAATCATTCTTCTTTGTGCTTTTATACATGTATATCTGTCTCAGAGGAAATATGTTTGTCCATGTTTGTATTGTATAAATACATCTGTTGTGTTGTGATTTCCTGTCAGAGTGAAACCTTTACACACTACTGTCCCCCTCCTTTGCTGCTGCTGACCTGTAGTTCTGGTCAATGGATCGGAGGTCTTAGATGTAATGCTCACCCCAAAATCACCATGGCTGATTTTGCCTGAGGGGAAAATCAGCCTTGTTTTCTCAGACTGATATAGTACTTGTTGTGTTGGAGTTCCTGAATGTTGGTCTCATTCATGATAATAACAATCTCTCTCTTTTTTTAATTGACAATTTTTTAAACAGTAAATCGCCCTGCTGTTAGAATTTCTTTTATCAACATGTAATATTGCGTTTAAGGTTGGTCTTCGCTGCATAATTTGATATATTCACAGCCTTTTCAAAAATATTTTCTGATTCCAATATTGTTTGAGAAAATATTTCCACTACATATCGCATTGTTTTATTTTGTAATATTCACAAGTGACCTAAATGTTTAGAGGGTGGACACAATAATACAAATACATGTACAATTCATGTTCTGCCTCCTGTAATGTCTAATGCAGGTATATGTATTACCCAAGATCTGTGACCTGGGGATTAATGTCCATAATGTAATCCCATGTGCAGTGCTGCAGTTATGTAATAATAACTTTACCACATTTGTTTTCTTGAGCTCTTTTGTTGATGTTTTCTTTTTGTCTTCTCTCCAGAATGGTCTGAACGCTTTACATCTGGCAGCTAAGGAGGGACACAAAGATTTAGTGGAGGAACTGTTGGAGAGAGGAGCAAATGTTGACTCTTCCACCAAGGTACACACACGTATTAGTATTTTTATTATGCTTTATTTTATTATGGGGTAACAGAAAAGAGGGAAAAAAAAGGAAAAAAAAGAAAGATGGAGATGACAGGAAGGAGTGCACATGAATGTAATATATATAATGGTATCACTTGTAAATTACTGTGTGAACCACCGCTTCTCTCTTGAACTGTGAAACTTGATTCATGAGGGTGGTGGTGGTGGTGGATATGAGGGTGATTTAAGAGGGAGAAAGAGTTTAATTTTGTAACTTTATATATTCCCAACAGTCAACTGTTCGCCAACAAGTCCAACAAGAATGTCTTGTGTGTTTTTTTGACCTTTTTTTCAGATGGTTCAATTTTTAAATTTACATTGAGATTATAACAAACCTTAAAATTTGTTTCACACAGTGGATTTGTGATTACATCATAAATAGGTATTCTACCTTCAGTGGAAGGGAGAGGGGGAATGATAGTGAATGTGGGGGGAGTTTCTTGGCAAGCTGTTTGGCTCTGTAGATGTCCAATGTGTCAGGTTTAACAGCTAGCGACAGTGAACTGCCAGCAAGGAATCTATCGCCCTCCTGCCCACGTCCTTGGACTGACATCAGTATGATCCTTGGTATTATTCAGTCAGTAACCTTAAAATAAAAACATGACACATGATCAAAATATTTGTTTATTATCAATTTGCAGAATGTAATTCTATTTAAATTTCACGGAAGACGATGTTCACAACAGAGGTTTCTGTATCTGTCACACCTTTTACACTCGTTCAACCAGGTTTTAAAGCATTTGTAACCCAAACAGGGTACGCAAACACACGTATAGACTTGGCTGGTTTCTTTAACCCCGGTTTTCTCTGCAGAAAGGAAACACTGCCCTCCATATTGCCTCATTGGCCGGACAAAGAGAAGTCGTCCGGCTACTGGTGAAGAAAGGAGCAGATGTCAATGCTCAGTCACAAGTGAGAAGTCTTTCCATGGAAATAAGATGTATTAATCTATATAAAAATGTGTAACACCAAGATAACAGTCTTCACTTAAACTGCATGTGTATATATTTATTATCCCTACAGAATGGCTTCACTCCACTCTACATGGCAGCCCAGGAGAATCACTTGGAGGTGGTGAGATACCTGTTGGAAAATGAGGGGAACCAAAGCATTGCAACAGAGGTATGTTTGTATGTAATGAATACACTTATATGCACATTTTCTTCTCATTTTCTCTAAATTAATTGGAGTCTTTTTCTCTTACTTTTTCTTGTCTTCCTCTTCTCTGCTCATCCAGGATGGCTTCACTCCACTGGCCATCGCTCTCCAGCAGGGTCACAACTCAGTGGTCTCCCTGCTGTTGGAGCACGACACCAAGGGTAAGGTTCGCCTACCAGCCCTGCACATCGCAGCCCGCAAAGACGACACAAAGTCTGCTGCACTGCTGCTCCAGAATGACCACAACGCTGATGTCCAATCCAAGGTGAGGGAGAGGAAGGAGGTGAGGCAGGGAGGGAAGGAGAAATTGAGGAGAGCGTGTAGGGAGGTGGCAGAAAGTGTGTGATGGATGGACTGAATGGATATTTTCATGTTGACAGTTTTTTTCATTTTATGGATGAGGTGCATTTCCATTTAGGAATACAAAAATATTAATGGACAGAGCCTCTCTTTGTTGTTTGCTTCCTTGTCTTTTCTTTTTGTTTTCTATTTGTGTGACCTTGTAAACTTACCCTGTGTTTTATGTGAATGTTGTGATAAGCCCTTTCCCTAACAACCCAACTCCCTATTCCCACTTTCTCTCTCCATGCATCCTAACCAGATGATGGTCAATAGAACCACAGAGGTATACAGACTCACCACCTCTTCATTTGATTCCTTTTTGTCACTTCTGCCCATCTCTTTCAGCTCTTTTGTCCTAATCTTTCCCTTATTGAATCGGGAGTTGTAAAATCCTGCATGTCAGAATTAGATGTCATTAATATGATGCATGCCGGTGACTATGCCGTATTACACACTCCTGCATGGCTGACAGTGAAACACAGTGTGTTGTATTGATAGAACCCAGAGACTGTGAGTTTATTGCATTTAATTATAGATCATTAGTTTTACTTTACTGTATTTCTATTTTTTATTTTTAAACTTAAAAAATAATTAATAATAAAAATAAAAATAATTCTTTAAAATGTATGAGTGTTACATGCTTAAATACTTACTTACTTTCTTCACTTCTTCATTTGTTGCTCTTTTTCTCTGCATTACTTACAGCATGTGTACTTCTGAGCATGTTAATATCATTGTTTTTCCTCTCTGAAACACGTCGATCTTTAAGTTAACTCTGTTTCTTAATTAAATTGCACCATGTCTATCAGAATGGGAAGGTAAGGATTGAACCCACCTACAATTGTGTGCTGTAGATATTTATATACAGCTTATATATAAATGTCCATTTGTCCATCCAAGCAGATACACATTGTGCTTAGTTGCTTTGTGTAATTGAGTTTGGGTTTTTAATGTCTTGTATTTTTACCTCTTCTTAGTACTCACAAACCAAACGGCTTCGATTTTTTTTTCACCATTTGTTGTTTTTTTTAGCAAGCATGGCAGAATTAGAGGGTTTCTGCATGCATTATGTAGTGCATGTGCTATTTGGGGGAATGCTAATTTTTTATGCTTATTCTTACACCAACACGTCTGTTTTTTTTCATATGCTGCCTCATAATACTGGTTCAGCAGAGTCGAGGTTCTTTCTTTCTTTCTCTCTTTCTTTCTCTCTTTCTTTCTTTCTTTCTCTCTCTCTCTTTCTTTCTTTCTTTTTTCTTTGCTCTTCTTTTGCAACTGTCCTCCTTTTTCCTCACCTGTTGTTTCAACCAATCTTCTGTTTCTTCCTGTTTGTGTCCTTCAACCTCTGCTTCTTTCGCTCTCACTCTCTTCCTCCCTCTTTTCTCCTTGTCTGTCTCGAACAGAGTGGGTTCACCCCTCTGCACATCGCGGCTCACTATGGTAACGTGAATGTCTCCACCCTGTTGCTGAACAGAGGAGCTGCTGTGGACTTCACAGCCAGGGTAGTGCCCTATTTCCAGTTCTAAGCAAATCAAAACGCTGTCTGCACTGCTGTCTATTAAAATCTGATGTGTGTGTTTTCACCTTGATGCTTGCAGAACAGTGTATTTGTTATTTTCCATCATAACTTTCCTTTTCAATCTAAGCCTTTATTATCTGCATTTCCCTATAGCCTTTCAAAGGTTACACTTCTTCCTGCATGTCTTCAGATATATAGCCTTCTTGGGATATATAGCCTATAGAGTTGGGTAGTTAGTGAGGTAACCTTCTATTATTGTGTTCCACTCAACAGAAACAAAAAATGAAATCATACAAATTATTAATTAAACAGATTCTACCACTTTCGATATGATTTTAATTGGAATGAGATGTGAATAATGTCAGCTCCCCCTCACAATCATGAAATATATTTTTGCAAATGTGAATTGTATAGTGTGTACACTGTGGTAAACCTTCCTTTGTTTCCTTGATTGCTTTGTCAGAATGGGATAACGCCTCTCCATGTGGCCTCCAAGAGAGGCAACACCAACATGGTGGCCCTGCTGTTGGACCGAGGGGCTCAAATAGATGCTAAAACCAGGGTGAGACTCTTATTTAAAGTCTTGACATCAGTTTTTAATTAAATTGTGACAATTCTGAAACTACCCATTAGTGCCTAATAGAGTATACTGACTACTTGTCTATTACCTCTTTTGTCAAAACAGACAAACTGGATTTATGTCTATAGTGTGTGTATATTAGTGTTTGTGTTTTTTTGTGATTCTGTGCTCGTGTGATTGTCTCCAAGGATGGGCTGACCCCCCTTCACTGTGCAGCAAGGAGTGGACATGACCCTGCAGTGGAGCTGCTGCTGGAAAGAGGAGCCCCCATCTTAGCCAGAACCAAGGTATTGTACGGCTGTGCCAGTACTGGGCCACCATACCCCAGAATCTTTCCTACAATGAAATAAAGGTGTATTAAATTTGTTTTTAGTTTTCAATTTTCCTCCCTTTCTTTATCAACTCTGTCACCTCTTTCTCCACTGTATTATTTTCCTGACCTGTGGCCCACACAGAACGGACTGTCCCCACTACACATGTCGGCCCAGGGAGACCACATAGAGTGTGTTAAACTCCTGCTGCAGCACAAGGCGCCTGTTGATGATGTCACACTGGACTACCTCACAGCGCTGCATGTCGCAGCTCACTGTGGCCACTACAGAGTCACCAAGCTGCTGCTAGACAAGAAGGCTAATCCCAATATCAGAGCACTGGTAGGCCTTCACAGGAAATAGCAAACTGTACAAGCACAAAAATAGGCATCGACACAGACTCCTGAATATACATATGCAGACATACACAAGCACGTAAACATTTGCAGACAAGAGTGACAAACAGTACTGTACATACGGAGATTTAAAATGGACAGAAGTTAATATTTGGTATCGGTAAATCTTGGGGGAAAGAAAGTCTGATAATTAGGAAAATGACCAATAATGGAAGGATAAGAGATGAGCTGCTTGACAACATACAGTAGGAAAAACAGCACCATTTTCTCCTGAAAGACTGGAGGCAATCTGTCACAAGCGGAAAAAAAGGGACGGACATATAAATTTAGTACTTACTCACCAATGTGTAAGTAGTACATTGCACATAAAAATGCTCCAGAAAAGTGTCAAATAAGTAAGACAGTAATGAAATGAAAAATAAATGTGGATCATATAGACATTTTGTATATACTACACCTCTTAATTTTTCTCTCATTCACCCTACCAGAATGGTTTCACTCCCCTCCACATCGCTTGTAAGAAGAACAGGGTGAAGGTGATGGAACTGTTGGTCAAATATGGTGCCTCCATCCAGGCCATTACTGAGGTGAGATTTCTTTGGGGGAATGTAATACAGTACAATTATACAGTACACTCTTCTGTTTACCTTTGCATTCGGTGCTCATCCTCTGTATCCCTGTCTCTCTTTCTAGTCTGGTCTGACTCCCATCCATGTAGCTGCCTTCATGGGTCACCTCAACATTGTTCTGCTTCTGCTGCAGAATGGAGCCTCCCCTGATGTCCGTAACATTGTGAGTAGGAATTTGACAAGGTCAGGAAGGTCATTTGACTGGTCAGGAATACATATGTCACAAACTAAGCATACATTTTTCAAGTATCAACTTTCTCAGTTTGACCGATTGGCAGCTGTTCTTACAGACCACAAGTGTTTTGTGCAGCACAGTGTCTTATTGCTCACAAATGTTCTGTCTTTTCTTATCAGCGTGGCGAGACAGCTCTCCACATGGCAGCACGAGCAGGTCAGATGGAAGTGGTTCGCTGTTTGCTGAGAAATGGAGCGTTGGTGGATGCCATGGCCAGGGTGAGTCAGCAGTCGCATCTTCAGAGTTATTCACTGTTTCATTCTGTTAATAATAAATAAGCATATTTCATCCACTGGATTGCATATACAATACATACTCATGGTTCCTGTCGCCTGCCTCTGGCTACCACATTTTTACCACGTTTTTTTCTAATTCCACAACCTCTACCTCTCTCCCTTCTTTATCTGTTTCTTTCCCGTTTTCCCTCTCAACTCAAGCATGTGCAATCTTTTCATCTTTCAAACACAGGAGGACCAGACTCCCCTCCACATTGCATCCCGTTTGGGGAAAACAGATATTGTCCAGTTGCTGCTGCAGCACATGGCCCACCCGGACGCTGCCACCACCAACGGTTACACTCCCCTCCACATTTCAGCCAGGGAGGGCCAGGTAGAGACTGCCGCCGTGCTGCTGGAGGCCGGAGCCTCACACTCAATGGCCACCAAGGTGAGCAGAGGATGGGATGTGATGCAATCGGACAGAGACAGAAAAACATTGATGGATCACGCAAATTGATGCAAATTTGGTTAATACCCAGCTAAACATGAAAACAAAACAGTTTGGAGATATAGGTTTGAAATAAAATTTATCTCCCTTTTCCCTCTACAGAAAGGATTCACTCCATTACATGTAGCAGCAAAGTATGGAAGCCTTGACGTAGCAAAACTTCTCCTTCAACGCAAAGCACTTACTGACGATGCTGGCAAGGTGAGCTGAAGATACTGTAAATAGAAGCAGATTATCAGACAAGGTCTCAGGTTATTTCAGGGTAATGCTATTAATTTCAGTGAGTTACACAGTGCACTGAATCTTTTAGTCCTCGACTAGAACTCATTTGTGCCTCTCAAATAGACCAATTACAGAGTAGAACAGAATTGTTAATAAGGAGGAAGATGGATACAGAACAAAACACAACAAAATCATAAAGGCTGTAATCAAATGCTTCCTCTTACAGAATGGCCTAACCCCGCTACATGTGGCAGCTCATTATGATAACCAAGAAGTAGCTCTGCTGCTGCTGGACAAAGGGGCATCACCTCATGCAACTGCAAAGGTTAGACCAAGGATGTTAAAGAAGAAAAGTACTTCAGATACTCTCACACTATTGTTTATATGTGATGCACTGTTTCCTTTAACCCACCTCAACTTATCCAACCCTGGGATGATTGTATTACCTTATAGAGGGTGTTATATTACAGTGGTGATGGCATGGTAAGAGGGTGAGAAGGATGCAGATAAGCCCTTGTTTTTTGATTTTAGATCGGTGTTATCACAGTACATTATTTAACTGCTAACCTTCCTCCCTGTCCAGAATGGCTACACTCCTCTCCACATTGCAGCCAAAAAGAACCAGACAAACATTGCATTAGCACTGCTGCAGTATGGTGCAGAGACCAACGTTCTAACCAAGCAGGGAGTCAGCCCTCTACACCTGGCAGCCCAGGAAGGACATGCCGAGATGGCCGGCCTGCTGTTGGGCAAAGGAGCTCACGTCAACATGGCCACCAAGGTCACACATGAGCACAGACACAATTTAAGCATTAGCTCTTACGTTCTCACCTGAGAAGAAACATATAATTGCTATAAAAACATTTATATGCATAGCAACCATTTAGAATATGAAGCAGGTTTTTAGTTACAGGTTCATGTGCATAATATAAACAACATAGGTGGACAACTCTGTGCTTCATGTGTTACAGAGTGGACTGACTCCTCTGCATCTCACAGCCCAAGAGGACAGGGTCAGTGCAGCAGAGGTACTGGCCAAACACGGCGCCAACTTGGATCAGCAAACTAAGGTACAAACAAACATATACTGTACATGTAAGTACACACAAACACTATGAGAAAGCATACGCAGTCAAAAACTAGTCACTAATCATGTGATTTTGTGGAAGTGGATACTCCGTTTAGAATATGGAATTTATTCAATTAAGTGGGGAATTCTCAGAATATCATGGACACCAATTATTCAACAAGAATTGAATCGGGAGAATTATGTATCTTACTCTGTGTGTATTCACTGCTATAGTCTGTGTTCACCAGCTTCTTTGACAAACACATACAAATTCAGCATTTCTGCCACCTACTGGCTTTTGGGAGGCACAGCAATGTCTACATCATACATCAACATCATTCAAGGGCTTTTTGTTTCTACGACACTGTGTTGTTAATGCACTCCGTGGTCACATTTCACAAATGGCCACACGTCAAAGTAGTGTTTACTTGGGTCAGTCATCATGTTTTTTAAGATAATTTATTTTAAAGGTATACCCCTTCCTAATAAATTATCACAGCAAACAAGTAAAACAAATGAGGCAATTCGGGAAACAAATGTTTTTCGTCTGTATCATCCTCTCACCCCCTCTATACCTCAGCTCGGATATACCCCTCTGATCGTGGCTTGTCACTATGGAAATGCCAAGATGGTGAACTTCCTATTACAGCAAGGTGCCAACATCAATGCTAAAACCAAGGTAGACTTCAAATATCAAATCTGAAGCATACAAACTCTGCTCAATTAAAGCTGAAAGTACAACGACAAGCCAAAATACAATCAAAGCCACTTTCATTTCAGTTTTTATATTGACCTTATTTTCTTATTTTTATGGTTCTACAGAATGGGTACACACCACTTCACCAGGCAGCACAACAAGGGAACACACACATAATCAATGTTTTGCTGCAACATGGGGCCAAGCCCAGTGCTACTACACTGGTAGGAAAGAAAAAAAACTTCTCACTTTACTCAACATAAAAAAACATAAAAAGTTTTGTGAACATGGAATTTCATTTTTCTGTCCTTCACACAAAATCTTTGCCCTTCCTTCTGTTAGAATGGAAACACTGCTCTGTCAATTGCTAGACGTCTGGGTTACATCTCTGTGGTGGACACACTGAAAGTCGTCACTGAGGAGTTTGTCACTACCACAACGGTAAACTCCATGTGTGATACTTTTAGACTGCAGTTTTTTGGACCACTCAGTTTTGCCTAACATTTCCAACAAAACCCAGTTAAATATTTCTCTGTTTTGTTTATATTTTTCCATGACTTTAAATGGGTGTCACATCAGATGGTCACAGAAAAACACAAGCTCAATGTCCCTGAGACCATGACTGAGATCCTTGATGTTTCTGATGAAGAGGGTGAGTTACTCTAAACAGAAAAAGCAAGAATGAGATAAAAAATATATATACTGTTCTACTGGTCCACATCAAACTCATTGTTTTACTAGCAAAGGAATGTGCAAAGTTTTTTGGTTACATTCAGATACTGTAACCCAAAATTATCCTTGGACAAAGAGATTTTAACTTTCTCCCTTTGTGCAGTAGTCATGAAGAGCTGTGTGTTGTGGGTGATGTAGTTTTGTAGCTGTGGTTCTTAAGGTTGTATGTTTCTTAGCTCTGGGGCTGGAAGATGAGCCATTATGTGAGATGTCTGTGGAACTGGAAGGTACTGCAAAATGGCTGCCCTGCCCAGCCAACTTATTGCCATAGTTGTGTTCTTCTAACTAATTGATTTTGATTGTATTGGTAGTGTGCAGTAAACAATGAATTGTGAGAATTTTGTTTCCAGCCTTTTAGTCTCAACTTTGTAAACCCCTGTGTTATTTGCCTCTAGAGAATCGATGAGTTTTGTTGTTGTTGTTCGGTTATTTAACTGATTTTACATAAGCAGACCTTCCTAGACCTAACACCTTGTTGTTTATTGGGTATAATTAGAGCTTCGTTTATTGTGTTTTAATGCAGTGGTGGAAACTAACTGCATGAAGTGTTTGGGGATGTGGATATGATCATGACAATTATGATGATTATGGATGATTGAAGAATTATGTAAGACCATACTTATGGCCTATGTTCATTCATGTGCCATGAGTATGGTGTTGTTTTGATGAGTGAAACATGTCAAAATGAGAAAGGAGAAAATTATCTCATGTTGCAAATTTGGTGCAAATATCTTAAATGGCACATCTTTGTTTCCCAGGTGAGGACACTATGACAGGTGATGGTGGGGAGTATCTAAGAGCAGAGGATCTCAGAGAGCTGGGAGATGACTCTCTTCCTGGACACTACCTGGACGGCTTCAGCTACATGAGCCACAACCTGGACAGGTCACAAGCATCACACACATACACGACACCTAACAAAAAGTCTAATCACACATCTAACTTAATAAAAATCACAGTACATGTGTAAAGTGTATGATGACATATCACAACATACAAACAGAAAGATACATACAAAGACACAAAAAAATCCTGCTGTGCTTTTCCAACAGGCAGCAGCACACTCCTATTCACCAGAGTTTCCATCAGAGAGAAGGCGTCCTCATCGAAGACATGCTTACAAGCCACCAAGTGAGGACAAAACATATTAACAGCACACTACTCAAATTGGTTGGAATTTTGTTGAGTTAGCTAACCTATGATCACCTCACCTAAGGTATCCTTAGTTTTGAATATTTGATAATTATTTTCTGAATGCCTTTTGTGACTGTGTGAATGACTGTTGTTTGTTGGTCTGTAGGTGTCAGCACTGTCTAGAGAGCACGAAAAGGACTCGTTCCGTCTGAGCTGGGGTGCTGAGCACCTTGATAATGTGGTGCTGTCTTCCAGTCTGTTACACTCTGGGTATACACCTCACTCTCTCTCTCTCTCTCTCTCTTCCACACACACACACACACACACACACACACACACACACACACACACACACACACACACACACACACACACACACACACACACACACACACACACATTAAGGATATTCGTTTATCCTTGAAATGAAGACTCCATCTTTCACAAGCTATTGTTCATTATCAGGAGTGTACGAGTCACCTGTGAATCAATTTTAATTTATCCTTATATTATTTTTCACTACTTCACGTCTGTGTTTTTTTTCCTTCCTTCTATTATCTTTGCTTCTGTGTCTTTTTCTGCGTCTGGTTGGGTTTTTCCTCACTTTTACTCATTCTTTATTCTCTTTTTGTTTATTCTCTTGTTGCCTCTTTGTGCACCCTCTTGTCTTGGCTGTGTTTGTGATTGTGTGTGTGTTTGTTGTTGTATTCTGCTTCTAGCCATTCCTCTCCGTGCCTAGACCATGACAACAGCAGGTGATACTCTTTATTTTGGCTACTCTCTTAGTCATCTCTCCTCCGTGCCTTTACTTTTTTTCGTATCCACTACTGAATGATCTCATCCCCATCCTCCCTGTTTGCATGATTTCATAATGCATGACTTTCCATTTCTGGGGTTCAGGTTTTCTAGAGATGTTCCAACCAAGTTTTTATCATTGATGCAGATCTGACTCTTTTAATCTTGCAGCTCTGCGGAAACATAGAACTAAGAGGCTATTTATGTTTTTCTATCTAATATAATAGCACTGTATGTTGAGAATAGGTTCTAGTGTTTTAACCCAACACAGTTTATGACAGCTGGAAACAAATGTCATAGTCCTTAAAGAACAAGACTGTTATTATTCTATATTTTTCTTACTTTCAACAAATCCCATGAAAAGTTCTAAATCAATAATGTGTTAGTACGTCTCTCAATGCTTTGCAGCCTCCTCCAAGCTTCAAGTCTACTTGTTCTTTGTGAAGACAATGCTAATTATTAATTAATTTTTTTATTATTAATTTAACATTAAATAACAACAACTAATGTAACAAATATCAAGTTTCTGAAAGAAAGACTCAGGTGGGCACTGTTATTATTAGCAAACGTTACTGAAACAGGAATAAGTAGTTTATTTTTTAGGGACTATTTTCAGCGGATGATTAAAACACATTTTGTGCAGTAGTAAGTATTTACAGCGCCAGAAATGTATATATGGGTGTAACTCATTATAAACTACAGTGCTCTTGCTCAGCACAATGAGGTCAGATGTAACCTAGTGCAAGAGTGTGGCTCATTTATGCGTTTATTCAAGTTTTCGACAACAATAGAGCTCTATGACAAAGAGCAATGAGCTAATACAGGATTTTGCTAGACAGATAATACTTGTTGGTTGGATCAATTCATTGTAAGTTCTAGTGTGTTTTCGATGGGATTTAATCACAATAATAAGAACGTAGAATATTGCCAACCTCCTGTTTTAATAAATGCGATACCACTTCACTCCATGTCCTGATCGGCTCCCATACTGGACATCTTTATGTTAAGTATAAGTGTAAAAATTTGCTTGCCTGAAGACATCTAATATTTGAGTCATTATTCATACTTATTTGCTGTTTGAAACATAAGATCTTCAAGAAAAAATCTTGTTCAGTGCCGTCCTCTTTGCTTGTCTGTCTCGCAAGTTAAATTTCAAGTGTAATGAAACTGCAAAGGAGTGAAAACAATGAACTAGAAAAGGCTGGAATGAAATAGCTAATATCTGCTGAGACCTGTTTGTTTTTATATCACCACCGACTGATGTCATATAAGTAGCTCCTTCTTTGCTTCGGATGCTTTTTCTGCATCGTCTTCATCTGGAGGTTTATAGTCTTTAACAACAACTTCATCCACTGCTTGGTCCTTCTCTTTAGCTTCCTGGTCAGCTTCATGGTAGATGCCAGGGGCGGGGCCATGCGTGGCTGCCGTCACAATGGCCTGCGAATCATTGTACCACCAAGAAAGTGTTCTGCACCTACGCGGGTGACATGCAGGCTGGTGAAGAGACACCGTCTGGCCTCTATGCCTCCTATGGTGGAGGGTGAGGGGCTGGCTGGTCGCATCATAGAAGTAGGACCCACCGGAGCTCAGTTCCTGGGGTAAGTGTGTGTTTTTGTGTGTGTGTGTGTGTGTGTGTGTGTGTGTGTGTGTGTGTGTGTGTGTGTGTGTGTGTGTGTACTATACATGTGTTTGAGTTTGTGTATGTGTTTTTGATTGCGTGAGTGTATTTACACAGTTGTGTGGAGTGTTCATAATTTCTCCTTCACTCCCCCTCTGTGCTGCGTATGGATCAGTAAGCTCCACCTTCCCACAGCTCCACCCCCTCTGAATGAGGGTGAGAGCCTGGTCAGTCGCATCCTGCAGCTGGGTCCTCCAGGGACCAAGTTCCTCGGGTAGGACCATGGTTGGGGGACACCCTACCAATCTGGAATCCTGGTCACATGCTCCCCCATATTTATCCATCGTGTCCACCTTACCCTATATAATTTTTTGAGTTTATCATGATATGCTTTTCATGAGTAAGTCTTTTTTGTTTTTATTTTGTTCCTTCCTTTCTTTCTTGGTACTATAAAAGTGCAAGCCTTAGTCTGAAACCATCTGACCTTGCCTTATGTTTTTGAGTTATCTCCATGCTTTCCTCAGTCTCCAGTACCAATCCCCAGATTTGTTTCCAGTTGGATTCTGTTGCTGATGTGCAATGGATGTTCTCTTTATGGTTAAACATGTTTCAATTTACTTTCAAGTGAATATGTTTGTTTCATTAGGCATGAAACCTTATACCTGTTTTTTTTTAACTCAAATTTGAATAGTTTGTTTCTTTTTGTTTGCTTTGTTTGTTTATTTTCTTCTTTTCTCTAAGCATCATATTATCTCTGATAAAGCCCAACTTCTGCCAAACTGTTACCACGTTATTTGAAGTACAATTTGTGTTTGACTCAACCTTGTCACCCTTTTAGGCCTGTGATTGTGGAGATCCCTCATTTTGCAGCTCTGCGGGGCACGGAGAGAGAGTTAGTGATCTTGAGGAGTGAGACAGGGGAGAGCTGGCGGGAACACCACTGTGACTTCACTGAAGAAGAACTGAACCAGATACTTAATGGCATGGATGAAAGTAAGCGATCTTAACTGGATTGTGATGGCAAACAAGAGCTTGTTGATGGGGGTTGCTATCTCATGTCACAACATTTTTGATGCAAACCATACATGAAAATACTAGAGCACGAAAACTTTAAGCCACAATATGATCAAATTAAGACACATCACAGGCCACAGTAGCTAAGTGAAGCAGAACAGAGTTGCCTTTTAGATTACTACTGGGTTTGCAATGGGAAGCAGAAAGCAGAGGATGTAACGAATGAAGGAGAAACTGAAATAGTCTTCCACCTGAAACTCCACTACCAAACTTAACACAATTAAACGCTCGTAGGATATTTGTACTGAATATTTCTGATCTTCACAGAACTTGATTCTCCTGAGGAGCTTGAGAAGAAAAGAATATGCCGCATCATCACCCGAGACTTCCCACAGTATTTTGCAGTGGTATCACGGATAAAGCAAGACAGTCATTTGATTGGACCAGAGGGCGGGGTCCTTAGCAGCACTCTTGTGCCCCAGGTCCAGGCTGTCTTCCCTGAAGGAGCCCTCACTAAGAAAATCAGAGTTGGGCTACAGGTACATTCAGTGCATTCCACACATATCAGTGGAATGTTAAAGACTATAGGAATCGATAAGGCTGTTACATTTATATGGTTTTTGTACCTTGTTTTAGGCTCAGCCCATTGATGTAGAGGTAGTGAGAAAGATTCTTGGTAACAAAGCCACATTCAGCCCAATTGTTACACTGGAGCCAAGAAGGAGGAAGTTCCACAAACCAATCACCATGACAATCCCTATTCCCAAGAGCTCCAACACTGACGGGCCAAGTGCAGTATACAGTGGAGAGACCCCCACTTTACGTTTACTTTGCAGTATTACAGGTAAGTATGGGGAATAATCAATCATCATATCAGCGAACAATGTAAAAATTAAAACATCACAGACTAATATCTAGCTACCACCAGCTGTTTAATATCAGATAGTCAAAATAAACATTAAAATGTTTCCTTTGTAATTTAATGTCATCTAATTTAATGGTATGTGCCTGTCTTAGCTTAGTTGTATTTTTTTGCTTTTTTCATCATAGGATTGGAAAGCAAAGAGAAATCCTGTCATTTTTTTCCTCTCTATAAATACCAATAAAAACCAATTAGTGAACCACTGTGACAGGTTGGGTAACAAATATGTTTCTGAGTTTCAGGTGGAACCACTCCTGCCCAATGGGAGGACATCACTGGCTCCACACCTCTGACCTTTGTTAACCAATGTGTTTCCTTCACCACAAATGTGTCAGCAAGGTAAATCCTTCAAATATGGAGTCGTGTATTACACTCAGAAGTTTAACACTTTGCGACATCCTTTTTTTCTTTCATTTAGGTGATTTAACATCATACCACGAGTACCTAGCATACTGTAAAACTATCTGGTAACATCAATCTGTTTCTGACTGAAAGTGTTATTCATATTTCTAGGTTCTGGCTGATAGACTGCAGACAGATCCAGGAGTCTGTCAGTTTCGCCTCTCAGCTGTACAGAGAGATCATCTGTGTTCCATACATGGCCAAGTTTGTCATTTTTGCCAAGACACTGGACCCCATTGAGGCCCGCCTGCGGTGTTTCTGCATGACAGACGACAAGATGGACAAAACACTGGAGCAGCAGGAGAACTTCACTGAAGTTGCCCGAAGCCGAGATGTTGAGGTACAGCATGATTCTGGGGGATACATAAAAAGAGGGAAATGTCTGAGACGGGGATCATCTAAAAGGGGTGTGAAGAGAAGTGAGAGATAATAGACCTTAATGGTTTGTTTGAATAATGAAAACAGTTGTCAATCAACACACAGGTACTGGAGGGAAAACCTATATTTGCCGACTGCTTTGGAAACCTGGTGCCTCTTACCAAGAGTGGACAGCACCATGTGTTCAGCTTCTTTGCCTTCAAGGAGAACAGACTGGCCCTATTCATCAAAGTATAACTACACACTGGATAAAAATGTCTGAAAATACTACTGATTTATTTAGATGTTCAGAAATCCAACATATATAATTAATGGCTGAATTACTGTTTCATTAATGTACAGATTAGAGACACAGCGCAGGAGCCATGTGGTCGCCTGTCCTTCACAAAGGAACCACGGACATACCGTAGCCTTAACCACAATGCTATCTGCAACCTTAACATTACCCTCCCAACATACTCAAAGGTTAGTCTGAATAGAATTAGTTTTTTGTATATATTATAACTGTAATTTCTTTTTAATTGCAGTAACTGCATTGTTTGCCCTCCCTCTGCTGCATTCTTCTTTAGGAGTCTGATTCAGACCAAGATGCAGATGATGAGGTAAATAAAGTCTACTTCATAGTACAACAAATAAACAATAATATCATAATTAGGTTGCAGTTAACCATACTTTTTTCATCTTCTTTCTACAGAGTGAGAAGAGTGACAAGAAATGTAAGTCGAACTCTGTTGTTTTGCATATATATATTTGTATGATTAAGGTATTTAACAGTTTTGAAAATTCTGTTTAGATTTAAAAAAAAAAAAAAAATTAAGAAAAAGATAAAATGATATAGGTTCATGCATTTGACACATTTTACATTTTCAGTGGTCAGTGTTGGTACTGAAGGAACCAGTATAGAATTTTTATGTAATTAAATATTATATAGTTCTTTATACAGTACAACACAGTCATATATTGGACCTAAAACTTATTGATCTTAAAGGTTTTAAAGTGCAGAAATATGAAAATATTTATGTGCCAAGAGATGCACTGATTGATGTATGTTACTTTCTGTTTGGGTTAACCCTGCTCTCTTATTTTGCTCTACTGCACCGTTTATAGTTACATGTTTTTTAATGACAGCTATGCTATGGCTGATGTACTCCACATTGCCCTAACTTTAAATCCCACTGCCTTTCTCCCACCCTTCACATTTTATTTTTCTGTAATTGCTATGACATTTTGCGTTTTTTTATTAATCATAAATGAAGGTCAAAATCATACTTTTTATTCAAATACACTCCAAATTGCTTTGATTTTCAAGGTGTTTGTGTTAGAATTTAATCTTACTGTGAGAAGATTTATGTTTATTGGTAATAATACATAAGCATTAATTTTGACCAATTATTATACTCTCAGATAACAGTTTTACCAGTTGCATGCCAAAAAAATTTTTTTTTTTTTTCAAATAATTGATGAAACAGCATCATGTTGGTTTTTCTTTGGTAAAATGTGTAGATTTATTCCTGGTTTATTTTTATTATCAACATTCATTTTGTGTGATTTTGGACACTTTCTATTTCTTTCCTCTTCATTTACATACTTTCTTAAATTGCTTTCATTCATTCACTGAGTTGCACTATTAATTAAATCGTATTCAGATTTTTACACAATTTTACACCACTAATTCTTTTCTGCATGTGAGCTAATATGGATATAAAGTCACAAAACAGAGTAAATTAACTATATGATAACATTTACAATTTTATATTTGATACCACAGAAACTGCATCTAAAATTAAATGTGCTCATTTTTATAGTATTTTACTATACAATGTCATTTTTTAAAGTTAAATGAAGGAGGTAAGTAATTTACAAAACTTTAAAATACACAAAAAAATCCATTAACATTGACCTGATTGCTTGACAAGAATTACCTTACACCCATTCTTAATAAAAACCCTGTTAATTTTTGTAAATATTTTATATTTTCTTTGTTTTAAATCTTTAATTTGTAGGCAGACATGACTCTTCATGTCAGCAACAATCTTGAGAAGTTATGTTTGTCTGTTATCTATCCTTCCTGTCCCTTTGTTCCATATGTAAGTTTCTCTGTTCCCTTCTGGTTCTGTTCATGTATTTTGTGTTAAATTTCTAAATATCTCGTCAAACAAATTAGATTAACATTATTCTTGTCCATATTCTACATGTTTTGTTACTCCTCCTGGCTTTGCTTATGCTGTTGCTGCTCTACTCCCCTCCAACTCTTCTGGATCACTTTGTCATCTCCTTTTGGTCTTCTTTTTAAGACTCCGTTATCCTCTGTCAGTCTTCTCCTTACTCTGTGAACTGAAGATGGATTTTTGATGGCATTGTCTTGATCACAGTTTTCTGATCTCTCTCTTCCCCACTTCATTTGTCCCTTATGTCCTTTACCCTTTTTGGTTATGATTTTTTATAATTGAAGATGATGAATCTGAATCAACTGAGACATTTTCCCTGAGAACTAACCAACCTCTTGACCCTGCAACCCTTGCAAGCCCGGACCTTCTCTCAGACATGTCAGATGTCAAAATGTCTGCCGTTTTGACTGCAGAGCAAATGAATGAAGACGGAGACGAAGCTAGAGGGTTGGAGGAAAAAGAGCATTTGGCAGTAGTGGTACAGTTCAAAGACAAGCAGGAAAAGGTTGGTGAGACTCAAAGTGATGGAATAAACAACAGTGGACAGGAAGTACAACGCTGTGGTCCTAAAAAAGAAAAATGGGGTTCCCTCTTTGAGACTACGGTTGACATAAGGAATTCCCTCGGCGGAGAACTAATCATACAGGAGATTTGCATTGAGAGGAAGATTTCAAGTAGCTCTGCCACAGAAGGCAGACACATGACTGGCATGGGCCCTCACCTCAGTTTGGACATGGAAGAATACTTTGAACACAGACCTGTGATGACAAGTGGTTCTCAAGAGGACCTTGTCCAAGATAGATTTGAAGAGGTTGTTGTAAAGCATGATAGCAAACGGCGTCTCCCAGATATCAAGAAACCTATTAGGAAGAAACTTAGAGACAGAGAACGTTCTGGATGTAGCAGCTCTGAGGGAGAGTTGGAAAGGATGAGCTCTCAGGAGTCTTTAGATGGCGATGCTGTTCTTAAGGAGAGTGGCTTTGTATCCACCCCTATTATGGATCCTCCAGCTTCTCCTCTAGTGGTTGAAACACCTATAGGATCTATAAAAGACAGAGTTAAAGCTTTACAGAGCAAAGTCAAAGAAGATGAGGTGCAAGAAAATACTCAAGTTCTAATACATGAGGCAAAATCTTCTATCACCACAAAGAAGACGGAGACAGACATGCCAGAACTTCCCACAGTTATGAAGTCCCCAGAATCTCCCAGATCTAAGACAGAAAGATTAGAGGAGACTATGTCTGTTAAGGAGCTCATGAAAGCCTTCCAAATTGGGCAGGATCCTTCAAAAAGTAAATACGGGCTATTTGAACATAAAGCCCTGGCTCCTTGTATTTCAACAGTGATATCTGTATCAGGAGATTCTGAAGAGATACAGACGACAGAACAAACTCCTAAGCAGGACCGAGAATCACAAAATCAAACTCAGAGCCTCACAATTTTCCATCAAAATAGTGATGTCAAGAAATGTGACAAAATAAACTTAAAGGATGAACCACTAAGTTTAATTAGAGATAACTCTGAGGAGTCACATTTAATTTCGGATGATGATTATTATGGAAAGACAGGAAAATTTGTGGATACAGTTCAATGTGACGATAGAAGGGTTAGCCTACAGAGAGAGCCACCAGAGTTGCCGGACAAGGAGACTATGTCTGTTAAGGAGCTGATGAAAACATTCCAGTCTGGGCAAGATCCCTCAAAAACTAAACAGGGGCTTTTTGAACACAAAGCCCTGGCTTCTTGTACTTCAACACTGATATCTGTATCAGGAGATTCTGAAGAGACACAGACACTTGAACAAAGTCCTACAGAGGAGTCAAAATCACAAAATCAAACTCAGAGCCTCACAATTTTCCATCAAGAGAGTGATGTCAGCCTATATGGCAAGACAGCCTTAGGAGATCTGCCAGTAAGTATAATTAGAGATAACTCTGAGGAGTCACACTTGATTTTAGATGGTGTTCCTTTTGGAAAAACAGTAAAATTTGCTGAAACAGTTCAGTGTGATGATAGAAGGGTTATCCCACAGAGAGAACCACCAGAGTTGTCTGGGAAAGAGACTATGTCTGTGAAGGAGCTGCTGAAAAAATTCCAGACCGGGCAGGACCCTTTAAAAAGTAAAAGTGGGCTGTTTGACCACAAAGCAGTGGCTTCTTCAAGTATTTCAACATTGATATCTGAATTGGTAGGTCCTGAAGAGATACAGCAAACTGAACACAGTCCTACACAGGAGCCAAAATCAGAAACCCAAATACAGACTCTCACTATTTACCATCCAGAAAGTGATGTCAACATGTGTGGAGCATTGGATTTAGAGGCTCTAACAGTAAACTTAAAGAGAGATGTCTCTCAGGAATCTCAACCAATTTCAGAAATTGCTTATTTTGGAGATACAGTAGAAAATACAGATACATTTCAAATTTATGATGGAAGTATTAGTCACCAGAGCGAGAAGCCAGAGTTCTCAGTGAAGAACCTCGGCAGGATGCAGTTAGAAGAACCAGTCACAAGCACTGGTAGGAGATTATCTGAAGACATACAGATCAGCCCGGATCGCAGACCTTCTGAGGACTTCAGTGCTGACATTAAGGCTGAGCTGGAAGAAAGTCCTGAGTACCAGATGTTCAAGCAGATATCAACAGGTACAGATGTGAGCTATCAGTTGGAGGCAGCTGAGGAGGAGACCCTAGGTGATGATTCTGATACAAATCCAGCATCTATCTCAAGTCCCCGTTTGAAAGGTTATACTGGGAAAGATGATTCTTTAATTGAGAATCAAATGAAAGCTGATGATCTAAGTCATGAGAGTCCCAAAAATGAAGGCATGGCTGAATCCTCAGACACTAGTGTTGATATTAGGACCACTCATTCCAGCTCAGGGGAGAGCGAAAATTGTGAAGGACTCGCACTGACACATCAAATGACCAATGAAATGCTTATTTACTCTATTAGAGGAGAAGAAAAGTATGTCATACCTTCAGAGAAAGAGAAAATTCCTGAATCATGCAAAGACAATACAACAGCTACTCAAGGAAGCAAAACACTTTTAAAACAAACTCACACTAAAGTACCAGATGTCAAAACTGATGAGCCACAACTTACAGAAGTCCACATTGGTAAGAAAGCATCTAGCCAGACATCCTCAGCAGTAAAAGATGTGTCAGGGATGTTGTCCTTAATGACGAGGGACTTGGATCAGTATCTACAAGCTAGGCCTGTGGCAAGTCAGCAAACAGAAGAGGATGTTGTTCAGGAGAAATTTGAACAAATCTTTCTAACAAAGGACAAAGATAAGGAAATTCCCACAAATGTCACTGATGAAAATAAAGAAGCGATAATGGGTGGAACAACACAAGAAAGAGATCATGCAACAATAGAAAAACATTCAATCACAAGGGGAGTTGAAGAATTGGAGAGTGAATTTGAAGAACCCAAAGCATTCAAACAAGTAAAAGATTCATCAGGTACGTTTTCGGTCATGAACAATGACTTGGATCAGCATCTAGAGGCTAGGCCTGTGGCTAGTCGACCAATAGAAGAGGATAATGTGCAGGAGAAATTTGAGATTTTACCATCTTTTACTGACAAAAATAAAGGACTGATCTTGGATGACACAACACAAGAAACAGATTATGCTGGATTGAAACATACAGTCACAATGGGAGGTGAGGAAGTTGTATGTGAATTTAAAGAAACCCAATCAACCTTGACTGAAGAACTCCAAATGAAGGAAGAATGGGTAGAGAAAAAGACTTCAAATCAACCCCCTACAAAAGTAAAAGAGATGTCAGGCATGGTATCACTGCTGATTAGTGACTTGGACCAGTATATCAAGGACAGGCCAGTGAAAAGTAGACCTCCAGAGGAGGATGTTATCCAGGAAAAATTTGAAGAAGTTTCTCTCACCAGAATCAGAAAATCCTCTAGTGAGGAGCAAACAATAACAGTATGTGAAAAAACACAAATAATAGCTAGTACTAATGTTGAGGAAAAGATGGGTGGAGAGACATATGAACAGATACAGTCTGATGGAGTTGAAGTCAAAGAACTGACACCAAGTACTGTATTGGAGACACCTTTCCATGAAGTTTGCATCGAGAGACAGGCGCACCACCAACAGTCTACAACCGAGAAGAATATGTCAGGCATGTTGTCACTTCTCAGTAGTGACTTAGATCAGTATCTCAAGGAAAAGCCAGTGGAAATACAATGCCACCCAGAAGAGGATCTAGTCCATGGGAGCTGCAAACAAATAATACTGACAAGTTATGATTTGGAGGGAAAGGTAAGTGGAGAGGCAACTGAACAACTGCAGACAGATGTGGTTGAAGTCACAGAATTGTCACCAAATTTTGTTTTGGAGACACCATTCCAAGAAGTTTGTATCGAGAAAAAGACACAGCAGCAACAGTCTGCAGCTGAGAGGGATATGTCAGGCATGATGTCACTACTCAGTACTGATTTAGATCAGTATTTAAAGGAAAAGCCAGCGGTGATACAATACCACCCAGAAGAGGATCTATTCCATGAGAGCTGCAAACAAATTATACTAATTGAAGACACTAAAAGAGAAACTCCTAAATTCTCTCCTGAACCTAAGATGATGTCACCAGGAGATACAAATTTAGACACTGTGGACATAAATACACATGAAGTTTTGGAAAGTGGGTGGCAGACAGGTCCCCTTGAAGATGAAGGTCCCAAGAGTTTCTCATCTGAGGAGGGTGAGGCTAAAATCTCACCAAGTGTAGTCTCACGTTTTAATGAGCCTACTGAAGGGGTGGTGGACATAACAAAGTCGTATGCAACAACTGATGACTGTAACAATGATCATAAAGATGCTCATTCACTTCTCAAAACAGAAACATTTTTTCAACTACCAAGTAGTTCTAACACACCACAACGTCCAGCTGATTTGGAGTACCTAAACACTGTGGTTTTTGATGACCCAGCTAAAGAGGAATGTCATCGAGATTCACTAGAGGCCAGTCCTCTCATGGAGGATAGATCTTCAAAAAAATCTCCTGATTCAATTGAGCCAAGCCCTACTGGAGAATCCCTTTGTCCAGACTCTCTTGAGGGAAGTCCCACTAAATCAAAGGACTCAGAATTTAAAATGCCTGCCAAGACAGCTGTGTATGAGGATTATGCTTCCCAGCTCAAAGCATGTTTTTCTTATGACAAAAATATTTACAGGGATGAAAGTGAGCATGATGATCAAGAAAACAATAGTGAAAATATCCAAATGGAAAGTGAAATTAAAGAAGACAAATATTCAAACTCAGCAATGAGAGCAACTGATGGCAATGTGTCTTCCGATCCCAAAATTTGTGACAGTGCGAATTTTCACATGCTCATAAGGCAAGACTCTCTCGACACAGATGATAGTGGAGATGATACCACTAATAAACAATTCACCCCAGAAGAGGAGATGTTTAAAATGGTTGCAAAGATCAAAACATTTGAGGAGATGGAACAGGAGGCTAAACTGAAGAGAGACACAAATTTAGAGACAGGTGATCACAGAGGCAATGAGCTAAATCTAAAATTTGGAGCAGTTATACAGTCTTCCTCACAAGATACACTACAGAAAACTTCTGAAAAATGTGTGACAGAAGACACTGACACACTTAGAGAGACAACAGATATTAGTTCGAGCATTACAGAGAAGATAGAAATTCAGTCACCACTAAAAACTACTCAATCAGTTGGTTCATTGTGTTTAACTGCAACTCAGAGAGAGGAACCTGATCCAGGAAGTGAGGAGTCTGTGCCACTGTTAACAGAAAGAGAAGCTCAAATAAACAAAAATAAAGACGCCGTAGAAGATGACCATTCCTCAGTCAATGACACACATGTTTCCAGCTGTGTGACAGATGAGCACCATCCAGATGATGATGAAGTTGAGTTACCATTGACAGATGGTTCAGTTTCTGTCAGCAGACCTCAGGCTATGGTGTGTACTAAAGAACTAGAATATGTTATCTCAGGGTGTGATGGTGACAATGATGTAGCTTTCAATGAACAAGTTGAGGCTGAGAAACAGATGAATCTTTGTCCTGCAGAGGACAGAAAAACACCTTATAAAACACCTGTTCAAACAGGTGATGAGAGAACCCCTGATCCGTTTCAGTTTCAAGAGGGGAAGCTATTTGAAATGACCAGGGGGGGGGCTATTGATATGACAAGACGAAGTTTTGATGAAGATGTGGAAGAATGTGTACTTTTACATATAGAGGAACATCCAGTTGATGAAGTTGTGCCAGAGGAGACTGGGGAAGGTCAGTCAGACAGAAATTCTTTAACTTTAGAGAATAGCGATTTTATTATAGACACAACCCTTCAACAGATCCCAAAATTATCTAAGAGTCAGGGTGCCAATGACAAAATTGATACTCCCAAACCCAGAACTCTCATTAAGCCCTCAAGTGACAAGTCAGAGAGTGAAAAGCCACTTTCTAAAGCTGATCTTGGCAACTCCATAGAGGTTCAGCTTGGTTCCCCCAATGCTTTGGAGAGACTAACCGATGTTCAAAGTGAGGTTGGAATCCATGTGTATGACCTTCGATCAGACACATCCACAGTTGGCCATTCATTGTACTCAGAGCAGAGCTGCAATTCCTCAGACTCCTTTCATTATGATGATGATGAGGAGGAAGATGACCAGTGCTCAGTCATAGAGATGTCCTTTTCAGCTGCACAGGCTGACATCCCAGTATATCATCAGGATCCACCCCCACCTTTGGCAATCAAACCAGGCAGCACAATTAAAGAGGCTCGCAATTTCAAATCGGAAATATTCACGAAAGACTCACAGATATCTGAGCTTGAGCAGGTTCCAAGAAAAGCAGAAAAAAGCTCCACCTTTGATCGTAGGACTACATCTGAGGCTGACAGTGACACAAGTAAAGCCTCTAATAAAGACAGTAGGAGTTATTCTGATAGTAGTCCATCCACTTATAAATCCAACACCCCCCCTCCCAAACTTCCTGTCATGACGCAACAGAAACCTCTAGCTCATAGGATCTCCTCCTCCTCTCCCCAAAGAAAAGAAATCCAAGTCTCTAAGACAACTGAAACATCTGTTAGGTCTTCTTTGGAAGCTGATGATATAAACAGTGCTAGTCAAAGGAGCCCAGATTCTCTTATCTTCCCATATGACATCCCAGCCTTGCACAGCTACGATTCTGATGGCAATCCATTGCAACGTGTGCAACCATGTTCTGGGACAGAGGATGCATTTGAATCAAGGCCTGCCTGGGATGACACGGTGGAAACTCAGATGCAGAGAATCACCGATGACCAAACTCCAGAATGTACGCCAGGTATGGCCAGACCTACATGGGCTTTTGCTTTCCTATCTCTTCTCAGCTGCAAGACCCTTGTTTCACTTCCTAAGAACATAATGTCACCATTAGTCATTTTATGTTGTATTCATGTGTTGTGATTTCCCCTGTTCCATCTTGCATTGCGTTTTTTTTTACTGTATTTTGTGTCTATGTATTTGTGTGTGTTTGTGTGTGTGTGTGTGTATTTGTCTTTGTAAGTTACTTTTCCATCTGTGTTTGTGTATATGCAATCTCAAGATTGAATGGCCATGTTGGTTAAAGAAGTAGTAGCTTTTACAATTTTGATGCAGAATTCCACACCTGTATAGGTATTGGTATCTATACTACTAATAAAGCATTACTAATATCAGCTTGCACATTGCTTAATCTGCCCATTAATGTCATTGCTTACGATGATTAAGAAAATTTAAAAAAACTGATGTGCTAATTTTGACCGAATAGTCAGTCCATAAACAAGTCAACATCTCCTCAGAGAGACGAATCCAACCTTTATGTGTCAATATCACAGAGCCACAATTCATTTCAGAGTATTAAAACCCATAAGTTAGAGTCCTCAGGAAATAACATTTTACATCTTCACTTACAAAGAATATTTTAAATGACAGGTGCCTGCAACGTGAAAAAAAGTTTTACTTTGAGATGTAATTTACACCTTGAACTGCAGACCATGATATTAAACTTTAATGTTTGGCTCCGGCGGCATTTTTTTAGTGGATTGGCAGGATGATGCTGACAGGAAAGAGGAGACGTTAGCTATCATTGCAGATCTTCTTGGCTTCAGCTGGACTGGTAAGCTGTCAAATTATGTAATCATTTTCTGTTTTTAAATTTATATTTCACAATATTTAATTCAATGCAATTTAGGGGGAAGCAATATGTAGTGCATTTTATTTGAATTGAAAGTGATATATTTGTGAGTTGAACTAGGGGAATAGCTGAAAATGGAATATAGGACTATCCATGTTCTAGCAGCAAAACACAAAAAATATGATTTAAAATTTTTCACATTTTCATCCCTTGTTTTGTTATGTACGTCACCCAAGAGCTTGCAAGAGAACTGGAATTCAGTGAGGATGATATCCAATTAGTGAGAACAGAGAATCCTAATTCCCTCCAAGAGCAGAGCCATGCCTTGCTGCAGCGCTGGGTTGAGCGGGAAGGTAAACATGCCACAGGTACATGGTCTAACAGATTTCCATTTACATTTTATTAGTATTTGTCAATGCAACAATTCAAATCCTGTAAATTTTGCTTATTTGTTTGAACATACTGAAGGCACTATTAGCTTTTTACTTTGATGCACTCAGGGCAATTGTGTGAGTACACCCTGTTTAATGAATGTATTTTATATTTGATTTTTAATCTATCAATTGATTTGTGTATTTAGTAGACCTATATTCATACTGTTGATTCAGTGTAATCTTACATTTCCAACTTTGGAATAATGTCTTAGTTGTGTTAAGTGAATGCTTCTCTATAATCTATTAATGATTGATAAATCCTTCCACAGAAAACTGTCTGATTAAGAGACTAACCAAGATCAACCGCATGGACATCGTCCATCTTATTGAAACCCAGATGAACAAGTCAGTTCAAGAGCAAACATCTAGAACTTATGCAGAGATAGAGAAGACATTGGATCACAGTGAAAGTAATAACACCTATAAACACTCAATTCAGTAATTCTGACAGCAGGCTCTATTTGTGTGTTTTCTTGCACTCTTATTCATCACGTGTGTTTTTCAGTGTCGGTAGCCCTATCTTCAGTGCAAGAGGATGCAGACAGCCCCAGAGTCATTAGAAGGGTGGAGTCAGATCGCAGACCACCCCCAGCTGTTTCTGAAGAGGACCTCTCAGTTGCTTCCCTACTGGATATTCCCTCCTGGGCAGAGCCTGTTGGACATACCCACTCAGAAAGCGTGCATGGTGACCTGTTGGAAGAGCTCGAGATCCCACAGTAAGTAATTAATTTGAAATTATTCTTTAATCTGCAACTCACATCGACAGTAATGTGGTGTCACACCATTCGTCTCACATCAATTGACACCCATAGCACACACAAGACATGACATTTAAACATAAAGAAATAGTCAAAACTGCTGCCTTTCTGGAGGTCAGTATTTCCCAGTATGCCGATGGTAAGAAATAGAACCGTGCCAAATCCTGACGCTTACATAGAACACAGTGGGAGAAGATATTTGCCTCACACCCAATGTTTGTGGGTGTTGCCCTTTAGTTTTTTTAGATCAGGACTTTGATTTATCACATTCATGCAAAGTCAGATTTGTGACATAGCCTTCTTTTTGTGTTATAGTGAATTGAACCCTAACCTGTGGACCTCTGAGGATGTAATTACACCAGAACCTACATGTTACGACAACTCAGATGAGCAAGTAAGTATGCTTCCCACTTCAAAAGAAGCAGCATTGGGAAGCCAAGCAATTCAGGCTTCTGACCCCAAAGTGAAAGACCAGAACAGCTGCTGCAGTGTTGAAGTTCATTCCGTCAGGCCTTTCCTCGGCACTCATGGCCAAGTCAAAGATGACTGCAGCCAAACCTTACCATTGAAGCAGTGTGGTTGTGAAGATGGGAAAGGGCAATCACCTGAAATTCTGAAGTTGCCGTCAACTATATCTGTCAGAGACTTTAGTCTGAGCCTATCAGAATCAGACCAAGCTGAGACTGACTTCAGTGAGCTTTGTAATGAGTTTAGCTATACACTACAGCTCGGCGATACAGACGCAGCTAAAACCATTGTCAAAAGAATCTCTGACCGTAGCCTGTTAGCATTGCCACCAGAGGACCATCAAGCAACTCTGGCCCTGACTGAAGATGATCTAGATGTAGCTCAAAAAAGCAGGCTCTCTCAGAAGTGTGATGAGGTCACAGCGCAATTCATCAAAGTACCGTATGGTCATGACAAGATCCCACAGGTTTCATTTATGGACATGAGCTTCCAACCCTTCAAGTCAAGCAAGAACGAAAACACAAAACCTCAAGTATACACTGATGGGTATCCACAAAACATGCCCTTCATTGATGATAATGATGATGTCCAGTCAATTGACCCCATTACTGCTACAGCTAAGTACAGCTTGGTGAAACCATACAAAATGAAGTTACCAAAGACCATATTGCCACAGAGTCTGAAGACCAGTGACCCTGCTCATATGGCTTGTGACTCAACTGATAGGAACCATAATTGCTGTTCTGTTAGTACAGACAGTGATCATGTCATAGACAGGGCAAAGATATCATGCATCTCTGAGCTGAAGACTACCTCTTCCAGACTTTTCCTGCCTATCACCAATCTCACACCACAATCACCAGAGCAAGATGTGGCATTACCTTTCACTTTTACAGAGTATAGCCCTTTGACCCCTGATTCTTTGGCATCTATGAAGCAGTGTGGTTCATTTTCACCTTTTAATGAAAGAAGTCTCTCTCCAACAGAAGAGTGGATATTAAATGACTCAATACATAGACTGTCGTCCCCTGAATCTGTCATGTCAATTAACGATTATAGGGCAATGTCACCTGACTCTCCTCAGTGGGAAAAAAGGGTCTTACCTGCAGATTTTTCTAGTATATTGGTCGAGAGTCGGGCACTGTCTCCAAGGTCTGATGCATGTAGTTCACCAGAAGTTACAATTAATTTCACTAAAAGTAAATTACACCCCCATCAGTCACACACAGATGAACGTGAACCACTATTTGGTTGGAAAGATTTTTCTACGACTGTTACTTCACACTCCTTTTGTTCTGAGTCCCTCGAGTCTTGGAATAAGTATAGGCCATTGTCTGCTGATGCCCAAGAACATGAATATAATCAATGTGTACCTGAAGGTGTACAGATAAAGGGAGAGTTCAGAGAAACTGGAACGTCAGATATTGAGTTTAATGAATTTTTGCTTGAAGACGGTTCTCCTGATAGAAGAGCATCTTCACCCCACATAGTTACATCTATTCATGGATATGTATCTTCAGATAGGGATTTCCGACCATCCTCACCAGAATCTCAGACTTCTCAATGCAGTTTTTCATTTCTTGAACTTTTGCTCTCAGAACCTATCCGTGCTCAACTTATGAATCAATGTTGTGATTATTATTTACTATATTCAGGAGGAAATCTGCCCGAACCACTATCGATTACAACTCCTGACCATATGGTCTGCAGTGAGGAAGTGGTTCAGGGTAGGCCCTTGACACCAGAACTAGTAGCTTCAAATCAAAATCCTTCTGTCCCTCAGGAATCTTTCACATCCTGTGGTTATCTCCCATCATATTTGTCAATTTCAAAGTACAAGCATACAAAACGTGATTATATGCAATATTCTATAAATGTTCTTTCGTCACCTCTTGATGAATGGTGGGACAAAAAAAGCACAGGTGAAACAGATGAAGAAAGCACACCCCTGTTAACAACAGCTGTTTCAGCTGCAACATCTCTTAAGCATTCAGATGTCCAAAGTATCCATAGTGAAGATTCAGGCTGTTCAAATAAAACAGAAGAGTCATTTCAAGTCAGGCCATTGTCATGTGAAGCCGCAAAACCAGGGGAAGAAAGTAGTCAATCTTTTCTTGATTACTGGTTTTCTAAACTGAAACCACAATCTTATAAACACATAACATCACCAGGTCAGTCAAATAATGATTTGACAGAGATTAAACCAAACACCTCAGAAGACAAAAATATACAAGAATCACTAAAAAGAAACTCTTCCTCGTATACTAAATATCACAAACAATCTCCTGAAACTTGCCACATGTTCAAAAAACTGCCATTACCCAAGCCAATTGTCTTTAACTTGGTGGAAAGACCAAAATACTTGTTTCAGTTTCCAAATGGAAAAACTCCAATGTCAACCACAGGAAGGTCCTTTCTTGAAACTAAAAGCAAAGAGCCCAATTATACACTATTTGAAGATGGCATGAATACATTAACACCACATGCCATATCAAATACAATTTCAGCACCAGTATATGATGATTTGTGCCTTGGAAAGACACTGGATATAAAAAAACAAGGTTCTAATAGGTTGACAGACTTTAGAGCACCCTCACCAGAATTTGTAGGATCAGATCAGCAGTGTTCCTTGTCTCCAGAGGATACACTTAGCCAAAATAGTCAACATTGTAACTATTACTTAAAGTACTCTGAGAGTAGTGACGACAACAGAATAGATTCACTTACTTCACGAGTTGAAACTAATCGCACAAAAGTAACTGAAACCTCATCCCCACCAGTGTCCTCTGCAAAACCTCTTACGTATGCAGATGTTGTGCGGGGCTTTGCACATGACAAACAAGCAGACACTCTGTTGAGCTGTGACCAATTTGAAGTGAGACCTGTTTGGTCTCCTTCAGTGTCATCAGACGACGAGTGCACTCCTTTCTCCATAGACGATTGCGTCACCGAGTTAAGATCGCAATCTCCCGAGTCAGTGCTATCTCAAAATGAACTTAGGCCCCTTTCTCCTGACTCACCTGTTCCTCAGTTCAGATCTCCCCATATCAGTTACGATATGGAATTACCAAGGCACAGGTCCTTTACACCAGGATCAACATTTTCGGACTGGGAGGGTACTGATTCTTGTCTAGAGACCCTGTTTGACCAGACCAGGCCAGATACCCCTCAGTCAGTTCTATCAGACGTTGACCGTGATAAGTTATTTAGTAACAGGGCATTGTCACCGGACTCACCTGTTCCTCAGTTCAGACCTAACGATGTCGGTTGTGATGCTATATTGTCACAGCACAGGTCCTTTACACCAGAATCGACGCTTTCAGACTGGGAAGGTACTGATTTGTGTCTGGAAACCCTGTTTGACGAGACCAGGCCAGATACCCTCAGTCAGTTCTATCAGACGTTGACCATGATAAGTTATTTAGTAGCAGGGCATTGTCCCCAGACTCACCTGTTCCTCAATTCACATCTCACAATATTGTTTGTGATGTGATATTGTCACGGCACAGGTCCTTTACACCAGATTCAATATTTTCAGACTGGGAAGGTACTGATTTGTGTCTGGAAACCCTGTTTGACGAGACCAGGCCAGAGTCCCCTCAGTCAGTTCTATCAGACTTTGAACTTGATAAACTATTCAGTAGCAGGGCGTTGTCACCAGACTCTGTGTCTTCCGATTTTGACTTTTCACGCTTGCAGGACTGGTTGGCAGACTTCAGAGCATCCTCGCCAGAATCTGTTGCATCAGTTGAGCAGCCTTCTTTGTCTCCTCGGATTACATTTGGGCAGATGAACAGTCAACATTGTAACTATTACTTGGATTACTCTGAAAGTAGGCCAGTCTCACCTCTTTCAACGTTGTCTGATGTTGAGGATTCCAGATTTTGTGTTGAGGAATTGTTTGATGACAACAGACCAGCTTCGCCAGATTCACTTACTTCACAGGTTGAACCTAATCGCACAAAAGTAACTGAAACCTCATCCCCACCAGTGTCCTCTGCAAAACCTCTTACGTATGCAGATGTTGTGCGGGGCTTTGCACATGAAAAACAAGCAGACACTTTGTTGAGCTGTGACCAATTTGAGGTGAGACCTGTTTGGTCTCCTTCAGTGTCATCAGACGACGAGTGCACTCCTTTCTCCATAGACGATTGCGTCACCGAGTTAAGATCGCAATCTCCCGAGTCAGTGCTATCTCAAAATGAACTTAGGCCCCTTTCTCCTGACTCACCTGTTCCTCAGTTCAGATCTCCCCATATCAGTTACGATATGGAATTACCAAGGCACAGGTCCTTTACACCAGGATCAACATTTTCGGACTGGGAGGGTACTGATTCTTGTCTAGAGACCCTGTTTGACCAGACCAGGCCAGATACCCCTCAGTCAGTTCTATCAGACGTTGACCGTGATAAGTTATTTAGTAACAGGGCATTGTCACCGGACTCACCTGTTCCTCAGTTCAGACCTAACGATGTCGGTTGTGATGCTATATTGTCACAGCACAGGTCCTTTACACCAGAATCGACGCTTTCAGACTGGGAAGGTACTGATTTGTGTCTGGAAACCCTGTTTGACGAGACCAGGCCAGATACCCCTCAGTCAGTTCTATCAGACGTTGACCATGATAAGTTATTTAGTAGCAGGGCATTGTCCCCAGACTCACCTGTTCCTCAATTCACATCTCACAATATTGTTTGTGATGTGATATTGTCACGGCACAGGTCCTTTACACCAGATTCAATATTTTCAGACTGGGAAGGTACTGATTTGTGTCTGGAAACCCTGTTTGACGAGACCAGGCCAGAGTCCCCTCAGTCAGTTCTATCAGACTTTGAACTTGATAAACTATTCAGTAGCAGGGCGTTGTCACCAGACTCTGTGTCTTCCGATTTTGACTTTTCACGCTTGCAGGACTGGTTGGCAGACTTCAGAGCATCCTCGCCAGAATCTGTTGCATCAGTTGAGCAGCCTTCTTTGTCTCCTCGGATTACATTTGGGCAGATGGGCAGATGAACAGTCAACATTGTAACTATTACTTGGATTACTCTGAAAGTAGGCCAGTCTCACCTCTTTCAACGTTGTCTGATGTTGAGGATTCCAGATTTTGTGTTGAGGAATTGTTTGATGACAACAGACCAGCTTCGCCAGATTCACTTACTTCACAGGTTGAACCTAATCGCACAAAAGTAACTGAAACCTCATCCCCACCAGTGTCCTCTGCAAAACCTCTTACGTATGCAGATGTTGTGCGGGGCTTTGCACATGAAAAACAAGCAGACACTTTGTTGAGCTGTGACCAATTTGAGGTGAGACCTGTTTGGTCTCCTTCAGTGTCATCAGACAGCAGTGTGCACTCCTTTCTCCATAGACGATTATGCGTCACCGAGTTAAGATATCGCAATCTCGAGTCAGTATCTCTCAAATGAACTTAGGCCCTTTCTCCTGACTCACCTGTTCCTCAGTTCAGATCTCCCCATATCAGTTACGATATGGAATTACCAAGGGCACAGGTCCTTTACACCAGGATCAACATTTTCGGACTGGGAGGGTACTGATTCTTGTCTAGAGACCCTGTTTGACCAGACCAGGCCAGATACCCCTCAGTCAGTTCTATCAGACGTTGACCGTGATAAGTTATTTAGTAACAGGGCATTGTCACCGGACTCACCTGTTCCTCAGTTCAGACCTAACGATGTCGGTTGTGATGCTATATTGTCACAGGCACAGGTCCTTTACACCAGAATCGACGCTTTCGGCAGACTGGGAAGGTACTGATTTGTGTCTGGAAACCCTGTTTGACGAGACCAGGCCAGATACCCCTCAGTCAGTTCTATCAGACGTTGACCATGATAAGTTATTTAGTAGCAGGGCATTGTCCCCAGACTCACCTGTTCCTCAATTCACATCTCACAATATTGTTTGTGATGTGATATTGTCACGGCACAGGTCCTTACACCAGATTCAATATTTTCAGACTGGGAAGGTACTGATTTGTGTCTGGAAACCCTGTTTGACGAGACCAGGCCAGAGTCCCCTCAGTCAGTTCTATCAGACTTTGAACTTGATAAACTATTCAGTAGCAGGGCGTTGTCACCAGACTCTGTGTCTTCCGATTTTGACTTTTCACGCTTGCAGGACTGGTTGGCAGACTTCAGAGCATCCTCGCCAGAATCTGTTGCATCAGTTGAGCAGCCTTCTTTGTCTCCTCGGATTACATTTGGGCAGATGAACAGTCAACATTGTAACTATTACTTGGATTACTCTGAAAGTAGGCCAGTCTCACCTCTTTCAACGTTGTCTGATGTTGAGGATTCCAGATTTTGTGTTGAGGAATTGTTTGATGACAACAGACCAGCTTCGCCAGATTCACTTACTTCACAGGTTGAACCTAATCGCACAAAAGTAACTGAAACCTCATCCCCACCAGTGTCCTCTGCAAAACCTCTTACGTATGCAGATGTTGTGCGGGGCTTTGCACATGAAAAACAAGCAGACACTTTGTTGAGCTGTGACCAATTTGAGGTGAGACCTGTTTGGTCTCCTTCAGTGTCATCAGACGACGAGTGCACTCCTTTCTCCATAGACGATTGCGTCACCGAGTTAAGATCGCAATCTCCCGAGTCAGTGCTATCTCAAAATGAACTTAGGCCCCTTTCTCCTGACTCACCTGTTCCTCAGTTCAGATCTCCCCATATCAGTTACGATGTGGAATTACCAAGGCACAGGTCCTTTACACCAGGATCAACATTTTCGGACTGGGAGGGTACTGATTCTTGTCTAGAGACCCTGTTTGACGAGACCAGGCCAGATACCCCTCAGTCAGTTCTATCAGACTTTGAACTTGATAAACTATTCAGTAGCAGGGCGTTGTCACCAGACTCTGTGTCTTCCGATTTTGACTTTTCACGCTTGCAGGACTGGTTGGCAGACTTCAGAGCATCCTCGCCAGAATCTGTTGCATCAGTTGAGCAGCCTTCTTTGTCTCCTCGGATTACATTTGGGCAGATGAACAGTCAACATTGTAACTATTACTTGGATTACTCTGAAAGTAGGCCAGTCTCACCTCTTTCAACGTTGTCTGATGTTGAGGATTCCAGATTTTGTGTTGAGGAATTGTTTGATGACAACAGACCAGCTTCGCCAGATTCACTTACTTCACAGGTTGAACCTAATCGCACAAAAGTAACTGAAACCTCATCCCCACCAGTGTCCTCTGCAAAACCTCTTACGTATGCAGATGTTGTGCGGGGCTTTGCACATGAAAAACAAGCAGACACTTTGTTGAGCTGTGACCAATTTGAGGTGAGACCTGTTTGGTCTCCTTCAGTGTCATCAGACGACGAGTGCACTCCTTTCTCCATAGACGATTGCGTCACCGAGTTAAGATCGCAATCTCCCGAGTCAGTGCTATCTCAAAATGAACTTAGGCCCCTTTCTCCTGACTCACCTGTTCCTCAGTTCAGATCTCCCCATATCAGTTACGATATGGAATTACCAAGGCACAGGTCCTTTACACCAGGATCAACATTTTCGGACTGGGAGGGTACTGATTCTTGTCTAGAGACCCTGTTTGACCAGACCAGGCCAGATACCCCTCAGTCAGTTCTATCAGACGTTGACCGTGATAAGTTATTTAGTAACAGGGCATTGTCACCGGACTCACCTGTTCCTCAGTTCAGACCTAACGATGTCGGTTGTGATGCTATATTGTCACAGCACAGGTCCTTTACACCAGAATCGACGCTTTCAGACTGGGAAGGTACTGATTTGTGTCTGGAAACCCTGTTTGACGAGACCAGGCCAGATACCCCTCAGTCAGTTCTATCAGACGTTGACCATGATAAGTTATTTAGTAGCAGGGCATTGTCCCCAGACTCACCTGTTCCTCAATTCACATCTCACAATATTGTTTGTGATGTGATATTGTCACGGCACAGGTCCTTTACACCAGATTCAATATTTTCAGACTGGGAAGGTACTGATTTGTGTCTGGAAACCCTGTTTGACGAGACCAGGCCAGAGTCCCCTCAGTCAGTTCTATCAGACTTTGAACTTGATAAACTATTCAGTAGCAGGGCGTTGTCACCAGACTCTGTGTCTTCCGATTTTGACTTTTCACGCTTGCAGGACTGGTTGGCAGACTTCAGAGCATCCTCGCCAGAATCTGTTGCATCAGTTGAGCAGCCTTCTTTGTCTCCTCGGATTACATTTGGGCAGATGAACAGTCAACATTGTAACTATTACTTGGATTACTCTGAAAGTAGGCCAGTCTCACCTCTTTCAACGTTGTCTGATGTTGAGGATTCCAGATTTTGTGTTGAGGAATTGTTTGATGACAACAGACCAGCTTCGCCAGATTCACTTACTTCACAGGTTGAACCTAATCGCACAAAAGTAACTGAAACCTCATCCCCACCAGTGTCCTCTGCAAAACCTCTTACGTATGCAGATGTTGTGCGAGGCTTTGCACATGAAAAACAAGCAGACACTTTGTTGAGCTGTGACCAATTTGAGGTGAGACCTGTTTGGTCTCCTTCAGTGTCATCAGACGACGAGTGCACTCCTTTCTCCATAGACGATTGCGTCACCGAGTTAAGATCGCAATCTCCCGAGTCAGTGCTATCTCAAAATGAACTTAGGTCCCTTTCTCCTGACTCTCCTGTTCCTCAGTTCAGATCTCCTTATATAGATTACGATGTGGTATCTCCAAGGAACAGGTCGTTTACACCAGAATCACCATTTTTGGACTGGGAGGGTACTGATTCTTGTCTAGAGACCCTGTATGACAAGATCAGGACAGAGTCACCTCAGTCAGTTCTATCAGATTTAGAACATGATAAATTATTTGAGGAATTTTTTGATTACAACAAACTACATTTGCCAGATTCACTTACTCCTGAAGACTCTGCTTTAGTGCGTGAGTCGCAGAAAAACTTCACCAAACTCAAACTTTTGTCTAGTGAATCCATGTCATCATACTCCACACCATTATCTAAAGAATCGAGAGTGATTCACAAGCCTTTACTCAACAACTTAATTTCCCATTTGTATGATCCTTTATATAAGGGAAAATGTCCCTGTTGTGAAAAAATAGCCTCTGAATGTACCCCAGAAAAACAGTTATGTATTTTCAGTGGTACACCACAAATACATTGTGACCCATTGTGCATATCAGACGACAAAAGAGCGCATGAGTTTCCATTATCAAGCGCTGTGATTACAGGTTCTGCTTCACCAGTATGTCAAAGCAACATTGGCATTTCACAGTCTTTAACAGCTGACATAAAATCCTCAAGTCCTCAAGAGCAAGCAAAGGAATGTGAATTTATAGAGAGTCCTTCTCTTTCAGAGTATACGCTACCGTCACATGAAAAATTACATCCAGACTATGGAAGTCCTTTATATTCAACCTGCTTATTCTCTTATCAGAGGCCATCTTCTCCAGAATCATTTGCCTCATTTGAAGAGTTCATTGCCCTTTCTCCTGACTCACAAATTCCTCAGTTTGACTCTCAACCTTATTATTACATGAATTTATCTGAAAACAGATCTGTTTCACCAGACTCCATAACGCTGGAGAGAGATTTCACTGATTCATGTATTGATTCTTTTTTTGATGAGATCAGACCAGATTCTCCTGAGTCTGTAGTGTTTGACAGTGAATCTCCTGAGTCCTTCAACAGTATGCCATCATATAATGAGTACACACCGTCATTCCTTGACTACTGGCCATCTCAGTTAAGACCATCTACCCCTCAAATTTTTGAATCAATGGGAAATTTAGATGAAGTTTTAAAACAGCAGCCATGTAGACAAAGTCTCCCAGAAGGCACTGTTACTGAAGGAAACAGACTTGCATATAAGCTAGTCTCCAGGAGGTTGATGGCACATATACACGATCCAGTCTATGAACGAAAATATGTCGATAATAAGGTTAAATACTTTGAAGATGCAGCTGAAAAATGGTCTGAGAAGGCTTGTGATCAAAACAAATTAGAGGATTTGGCCATCAGCATGGAAGAGCCACATAGCCCAGCCAAATCTTGTCATTCTGACAGCATCATACCAGACTCCAAACCATTACAGGATTCTTCACTATCTCACTCCACAGTACCTAATCTTACAGTAACAGATTCATGTCCTGAAATGCTGATGCCACCAAGTAAAACAGCTGAGACAGGACCATTAGCTTCTTCCTCAAACACAGATGACCAGTCTTTTTTTGTAAGGCCTCCTCCCTGGACAACAAAGTACTTAGAGTAGATCAGCTCAGATTACATAGCATTAGCCAGTTTTGCATTGAGTTGAGTCACATTCCATCTGTAGAGCAAAAATTTGGATTTCATCATGCTGTCCGGCTGGAGGAGGCTTTTCATGATCACACTCAAGAAAAGAGACAATCACTGAAACGAAGACCACTTGTGCATGAACATAAATGGACAGACCCTGAATCACAATTAAAGGGGACATACACCCAAGATTTGATTTCCAAGAACATGAAAAGAAAATCCATGAATGAGGACGAGAGCAAAAGTTCCATGATGTCGGTAAGACAGCACAAGCTCATGCTCAGCAGCGATTGCCGTGTTGCTTTCAAAAGTAATGAATAAATGGCAATACTTAAAGTGTGAATGTAGACCTCTTGCCTAAAGCTTTCATTAATAACCCACAAAGGCTTTACTGTCTTGCTGTGGCATGTTTGCATTAGAGTAGAAGGAATGATCTTTCAGTGAAGCACAACTAATGGAAATTACAAAGTGACCCTGTCTTAGTGCCATGAGCTTCTTTCCCTGGTATCAAACATTCTCAAGTTACACAGATAGAGCTTACCAGTGGTAAGAGTAATACCTTTAGACCACCTGACTTGACTGCATAAGGGGATTCAAATGCCTTAATTATATCTTGTCTATGTGCCACACATTTTCTTTATTTTTTCTAAGATTACAATCTACTAGAATTGCACTAAAATGCATAGTGCTATTTAGATCTTTGCTTAACAGCCATAAATGTCTAAACCATCTGTCTGTTATGTTTACCTTCCTGTTTGTAAGGCACAGGCTCCCACTGTTATCATAAAAAAAACCTAAAACAGATCACAGATACATACTGTACTACTCCATTGGTGCATCTAATGTTTTTTACCATTACTATGCCCCAGTGACAGCCATATCCAAAGTTTTGCAATTTAATTTAGTTCAGTTGCAAAACTAAATGTGATGACATAATTACATGTCTTTAGCTAGACATTGCCTCCCACTATTGCCCCTCTCCCATATCATGTCTTCTCAAATGTCTAGGCAGGGGACAAAACACTACTGGTTGGTTGTGTTGATTGAATTATTTTAATGGTGATTTTTTTTTTTTTTTTTTTTTTTGAGGCAAGTTCATTTGTGCCCTGCTTTAATCATTGTAAATGATGATGTGTTGTCACTGATGTTCTCAATGCAATATCTCCAAACATGTTATTATCAAGAATATTTCCAAAATTATCTTAATTTTGTAGCATCTTAATTAGTCATTTCAATTATGTAATGCGTTTTAATTCGTCGGTGGTCTGTTAGATAAATGTTATTAACATGTATAGATAGTACTCCAGATCGCCTAGATGCAAGTGGGCTACAAGTGAATTTCCTTATTTGAGACATGGCTCCAGTGTATAAAACCAGAACCTGTCCTTCATAAATGCATGCTTCATTTGACTAAATTAACCTTTCATCACCAAAAGAAATCACAGTCCTATTTGTTTGTAATTTTTCCCACTCCACTGTATCTTTTCTTGCAGGTGTCAACAACATCTCTCAAGACAAATCTTTCAGAATCTTCAAAACAAAAAAATGTTGGTTTAGGACAGAGTCAGGTCTTTCTAACTAAGACGCCACCCTTGGCAAATTATTCAAACATACTTTCCACTGAAAAACTAAAATTGCCGATTTCAAGTACCTTTGACCTAAGTAAAACACACAATGAAATCACATTGACAAATCAAAGTAGCTCACCACAGGAAAAAGATGAAAATCTGTCATTACCCAAACAAAGTGAAGATTCTGGCTCAGCTAAACCAAGCTCAGTGACCCCCGATTCACTCTGTCAAACAGCCCAAGACAGTCCAGATGATAAAATCATCATGTCCTCAGAATCCACTCCAACACCAGGATCTGGGTCCCCTCAGCTTGATCAGCTGCTGTCAGATCTTGAGGAGATGAAATTTAAGATTAGACCAGAGACACTTGACCCACCTCTGTCAGAATTCAGGGATGAAAGCCCTGAAGTTGATCAAATTAACAAGTTTGAAGACCTTTCACCCGAAGATCGATATCCTACAGAAGACAGTGATACCGTAGCAATCAATGTGTTTTCTGTTATACAGCTTGCAGATGACACTAACCACACAAATGTAGAAATCACAGAGCCTGCACATTTCCAGACATCCATTCAAGATGAATCTCAATTAGTCTCAGTCGCTCCCGATCTAAAGAAAATCCCTTGGACAAGTGTACCATCAAGCCTTGGTATACATAAAGATAGTCCCATATCCCCTACTGAGTCCCTTTCAATCCCAGAATCTTCCCAAAAATTTTGTGAAGCAATGGAACCATCACTGAACTCAAATTTTCCTTTGGACATATTCCAGTCCAGCAAATCTGGTGAAAATGCTACTGAGACATTTTCTGCAGTGTGTTTCCCCAATATAGCTGCAAAGTGTCAGCCTGACATACTTGAAAGAATTCTGGCTAATCTATGCGAGGAAGATTCTACAACTGACATTCTTCAAAGTCAAGAAAAACGTGAATCAACTACACCATCTAATGACTCATGGGGTGTGACAGAAGAAACATCAACACAGAGTATCCAAGATCAACTTCCACATTTATTGGAGGTAGCCTCTGTTGAAGCCATTCAGACTGAAGATTTGTCTCCTCAGTCTCTTTCTGATTTGATTCCTGAGACAGTTACATCTTCAAGGCATTTTAGCTTTGAGGAAGTGACCCCATACCTCTCCTCAGGGAACTTCAAGACATCTTCAAATGAGAATAGGCTAAAGACCAGTGGGCAGTATTCAGAAGAATCTCTGACTCAAGTAGACTACAAGTGTTTTGCCTCTCAGCCCTCTGTAGTTAGTCCTAAAGAAGAGATGACTTCATCAGCCTCTGATGAGGAGTACAGCATTCCACCTGGGTATGCACAGACCTCTTCTACCACAACCTACTATACCCATGTGCCTCCAGGATACACAGAGATTGCACATAGTGATGCAGACAGCCCTCCCTTTGAATACTCTGACCCAGAGCCTTACTTCGACTGCAAACAAGCTGCATCAGATTGCTCAGAGACTGAGTCAAGAACTAGTTTAAGTGGAGGTCATCCCCAGTATCATCATCTCAGCCATTGTAGAGTGCTAGAAAAGGTGAATCAAGGAATGCTATTGTCCTCTGGAAGTGAAGATTATGAGGATGCTCCTTTTGTCCACGAGCCTCTTCATAATGTACATGAAGAGAGCAAAGAATCAATACACTATTCAGAAGCATCCGATGAAGAATTCACCTTGTGTGAGGCTTCACAACGGCCTCCTGTCTGTGAAATTGGGGCGTATGATGATACTGATAATTCTCTGACAAGGGTAAGATGAGATTTGGTAAACCATTCCAACCTGCAAGCTTTCCCTGAGAGCTTAGCTTAACCAAATCCAATATTTGCTTGAGAGAAGAATGCCTGCTAACCCTCTGGCAACATGGATGTGATCCAAAACTCCTTATAACTTTTTTTTTTTTTAATTTCAGATTTAACCAGTCCTAACTCAGCATGCCACTTTTGCTGCCTGTAACCAGCTGTATCGCTTACAGTTATAGCATAAGTTACATATTTTTTCATCAGCAATAAGCACATTAATTTATTATTTAAGTAAAAGCATGGTATGTTTTGCAAATATTTTTCCAAGCAACAGACTGTCATGTTGTACTTTCCAAATTCCAATATAAGACATGAAGATTCCTTGTAAAATTCTCAAAATCAATGGGAAGTGTACCATATCACTGTGCTTACTGCTTACTCGCCTGCAAACATAGCATTCATATATTTTCATTTATTAAATCTTAATGTATTTCTGTTGCTTGGTCAGGAGATCACCGCAGAGCTTGGATCAATGTCAGAAAGTTCAGATGATGAATTTTTGACTGCCAGAATAGTGCGAAGGAGAGTTGTCATTCAGGTATCACATTTAGCATGACTGATGGTTTTTTAAATGAGCATGGAGGGTGTGGCTTCCAAAGTGCAACTCTAACCAGGCTAGATCTTCACTGTCAAGTTAAAATATCTACTGTCTAACAACCGTTATTCTCATCAAAATGGGTGAAAAATGTGTGAATGAAGATTTAGGGTTTAAAACAAACCCACCCCTTGATTTGCATAGATGGTTAGACCTCGTGGAGGCGTTTTATCATGCTGTGAGCATTTCTACGTTGGTTTACTACAAAACATAACCTTCTTTCCTGAGAATGCAAGTTTGTTTCCTGTATCCCAAAGTCCCTATTCTTTCACTGAAATATAGTCTAATATGCAAGTTTTTATCCTATTTTTTCTCTAACATGTGTTGGCGTTTTATTTTTTTAAGTAGAGAATTAAACACGTAAACATTGCTCTGACCCAAGTTAGCATTCCTGATTATTGTTTGTCTTCTTTCCTTTATAGGCTGATGAAATTCCTGACCTCCCCACTCAGTCAGTGACAGAAGAAAAGTACAAGGACGAAAATGGACACATTGTTGTCAAAAGGGTAAAGCAAGATTCTACATTAGCTCTCATGCAAATATCACATGGCAGTTTTTGAAGTGGTGGTGACAACATCCAGTAAAGCTTAACAAAGCAAATTTGTGATTGTGAAGCAATACCAAAGGCTCTTTATTGCATTGTTTTTCAGTTTTGTTCAGACACTGACAACACTGGTTTCTGGAATGTTTGCAACAAAATATGTAGACAATTACCTTTTCCCTTAAACAAATGCCTCATCACCTAATGGTCTTTGAACACACTATCTTCCTCAGGTTACCCGTAAAATCATTCGCAAGTATGTTTCCGCGGATGGCATGGAGCATGAAGAGGTATCATTAGACGGAGCTCCCCAGAGGTCCATCAGTGTGGCGGAGGGAGATGGATACTCCAAGGTTGTAAAGCGCACTGTACTGAAGAGTGAGGGAGACCATACAGAGGTGTGTGTCCTGTATATTATTTGTGTGTTCGTGATCATAGTCTTCAAAATCTCTTTTTAGCAGAAAATATCAGACACACCAACATTTATATTGGTAATAGCATAAAAACAACAACTAAAAAACAAATAACTTTTTCTACTGACCTAGGTAACATTTGCTGCATGTGAGGGTTTCTCAGCATCAAGGCAGGAGACAGCTGAAGATTGTAAGGTCAGTCTCGTAGAAAGGACAACGGTGTTGGAGGGTGAAAGGACAATGACACACCATGGTGATCCGTCTTTGGCCTCTGACCTCCCCTCAGCCCAAGACGACTTCAAACAGGTTTGTTAATAACTTTGTCACCATTATTTCATAACTCAGACTTAGCAGACTGTACATGCTTACCTGATACACTGTGTGTAATTGGGATTTTATTAGCTGTGGCTCAACTACAGTGCTTGTGTAGAAAATCGTTTCAGGCGCATATGGAGAGCTATCAAATCTCTCGTTTATGTTTTCGTAACTAAGTAATATCAAATTAAATGAAGACTGTTTTCTCCTTTTAACGCCACCAGGCACTAGGCTATATAAGTGGCTTTAGCAGAACAGAGCTCCCTCGTGTGGTAGAGAGAGAGACTGTCAAAGAAGATGGAACTATGGTCAGGAGGTGTGTGAGTGCTGGAGTGCACCTGTTTGATTGTGTGTGTGTGTGTGTGTGTGTGTGTGTGTGTGTGTGTGTGTGTGTGTGTGTGTGTGTGTGTGTGTGTGTGTGACTGCTTGTATTTTGTGAGTGTGAATTTTTTACAGTGACAGCTGTGCTGTGGTTTTATTAGTTTTACTAATATTGACTAATATTTCAGTTGCTAACATTAACCAGATAGTTAGGTAGCATACTGTGATCATTTTGCATTCTTAATCAATCAAAGAGAGACAATTTAATTTCTCACAATTAAACATAGTATAGCAGATACTAGATTTGGAAAATGTTGTCTCCCAAATGTCAAAGTTACAAGATCTTTGTAACATTGTCATTTGGGAGACAACATTTTCCGAATCTAGTATCTGCTATACTATGTTTAACTGTGAGAAATAAAATAGTTGGTCAATTGTTGTCCCATGCATCCAGTTAGAATTATTATTATCACACTCATTATTTAGTGGAACAATTTTTTTGCAACTTGCATCCCACTCACACATTGCCAACATAACAGTGTGGGTCAGTGCATGTGTGATTTAGTAAATCATAGTTTTACTCTATTAATTATATTCCATTATTTTTTACTGTTATTTATTTTACTGTGTACTATTATGTATTGTGACTCCTTAGGCCTCTCAGGGATGACAAGCCAAAGCAAACATGCTGTAGTTGCCAGATAGCCCAAGTATTCCACATAATTAATAAGCTAAACAGTACACAAAGCAACACAAAAATAATGTGTTCAATAAGAAAATTTAAAAATGCTTAAAATGACAGATATACAAACACGTGTACAAAAATCAAAGGAAAACCTTGACTAAAAAGTGGAGAAATATAAATGCAGATTCTCCAAGGAGGGCAGGGGTCCATGAAAATGATGTAAATCATATGCTTTGGGCTTTCACAGTTACCAGCTCTCATCCTAGTTGAACACATATGGGCTGAAATGTTAGACACCGCTCTCCAAAATCATCAAAACATCAAATGAGAGAATATCTTTTGGAAGAATGGTGTCCATCCCTCCTGTAGTTGTCCAGAGACATGGAAAATCTGTGCCAAGGAGCACTGAAGTTGCTTTGGCAGCTAATGGTGGCACAATATCTACAAAAGACACTTAATGTTGGTTTTTTCTTGAAATTGTCACCCATATTTAGTCATTGGGGGGCATTTATATGTAGTTGATGTGCATCTGAACTTGGTCATTAGCTGTTTTTAAGTGTTTTTAACATAATCTTTAAGTTTCTGCTGCTAGAAGTAGCTATGACGTTGCTGTGCACAAAGTCACAACTGCATGCTGGATTAACAAAGCATAATATAATTTGTCGGTATTTTGTTTCTCCCCCATAAGATACTGTATCCTACAAACATAGTAACATCTGTTCCTGCAATATATTTTCCACAGAGCCACAGGGGTCTTTTTTTAGGGATGTTGACCTGTCTTTCACTTTTTTGTTTCCACTCTGTCTTTGCTCCATCTCTAGGGCTCACATGCGTAAAGGTCGCACCCTCAGACGAACAGTGGTGAAGGGAGCTGGGCAGCGCAAACAGGTTCTTCTAGAGCAAGTGGACAATCCCAGAAAAGGGTCAAAACGACGTGATCTCCAGCAGCATCTCCACCAGCTCTTTCACCGTTACTATGAAGAAGACAATGAGGACAATGATGAGGATGAAGAGGAGAAGGAAGAGTAAAAGAATGTGTAACCCCCCCCCCCCAACTTCCTGGCTCTGCCCTTGCTAAAGTCCCCCCTAATCCTATGCATTAGCCAACTGCAATCCAAGTGTGCACGGACGGCACCTCGATGCTCCCATAGTCTTCCCCATTTAAGTCCTGGATGACAAAGATGACTTTTTGTTCACAATTTGGAGTTTTCTTCCCTGGCTGATATTATGTATTCATGATTTGTTTTTCATGTTCTGATGTTGTTTTGCCTTTTTGTGACCAAAGAAAGCCTTCTGTTGTTTTCCTGATTAATTTTACTTTCCATGTCAGAATTGTCTTTGATATTTTTGTCCTGATGCTGTGGTAGAGCAACACACACAAAAAAACAAAAAACTAAGAAAACAGTGGAATACTATTCACATCAACTAACTCACAAACCTCTTGAAGGTAAAGAACACTTTACCTGCAAAATCGCGGTACTACTCTTTGAGTAGGTGCTTGGACTGAAAGACAATATTTTACACTGCACTGCCTCTCACAATCAGAGTTTCTCAGATATTCCTAACTGAAAAACTATCTCACTCACTCGACTAGCCTTTACGCTCTTTTGATTCAGGTGGTCAAGATGTCACACAGAGAAAACTAGACTGTATTAACACTGAATTTAACTGCTGCTGCTGTGTTTTGTGTAGGCTATGTGTAATCTGTCTTTGGGAATTATATATTATCTATAATCTAGACATTACTGACATCTGTAGCCTAGGAATTAATAATCACTCATGTGAAGTAGAGCTGGCATGACTAATCAACATCTGTCATTATGATCCTAGCTTTGACTGCTTTGTAGTTCTATGGATTGCCCTTCTGCCTCCTTTTACCCTCTGTATGTGTCTTTCTTTTGGTGTTACTATGTTTAATTCTAATTGGTTTTTTTTGTTTGTTTTTGTTTTGTTTCTGTTTTTTATTTTTCTCTTAAATTTCTGATCTAGACTCGTATCGTATGGCTAGTGAATGTGTGTGTGATATTGTACTGTAGCTCCTGTATGTTTGAGTTTGTCCATGCATGTGTTGAGTTGAATACTGCATTGACAGCTGGTTTGAAAAGGATATATTGGCTGATTTAAAATTCTGATGTTTGAAGATGTCTTATTTTAGAGTTTATTTTTTTGATTCTAAGTTTATCTTACTAGTTACTAGAGAGCATTTATTTAATGTTTATTTTTAATGCCATGAGAAGCTTCTTCTTATTAGGAAGTCCCTCAGAATTTGCCACTGGTGAATAAGATCATGAGAGCAGTTTTAGAGACACTTGTCTGATATAAGATGTGGGGTAAGGTGATCAGGTGTTTCTGCTTTATTCAACGTTCAACTTTATCAGTTTATCTTTTGAACCAGAAAGTGTCGGACCAGCCGTTGGCAGTTGTGTGGTGTGTGTTTGTGAGGGAATGAGTCTGTGTGTGTAGTAAAACAGTTTCGCTAGTTTCTCTCAGCACAGAAAAAAAAAAGTTTATTTTACACAAACAGCATTTGCACTCCTGAATGTCAGGAGGGAACACCTCCTTGCTTTTTGCGCACAGGATATGAGGTACAGAATATCTTAGCAACAGGGATAGACTCAGACAGAATATAAATACAAGATAATGATACACCAGACACACACATAATGAGGCGGGTTGAGAGCTTAAATATAGCATTATTCACAGCTCTGAGTATCGCTACTGTATGTATCTACAACATGTAATGTATTTATTTCACTATCACCGTTTACTTTGTGATTTAGATAAATGTAAAACGCAAACTAGTGGAAGTTCACTGTGACAGGTATGCTTTTAATTTGAAGAATCAGCATCCCTTTTCTGTGATGATGACAGTTATATACATATACCATGCATATATAAATATCTATAAGGGCATGTATTACTGTATCAAAATTCAAAAAGACAAAAACAAAACGGCTGCAGTGTCTATGGCTGATAGAGAATAAAAGTCTACAAATGGATGGTGGTGTAATTTGTTATATCATGTGAATTTAACTTAATTTAACAATTGTTTTTCACTTGCTAGGATGACTAAGGACTTCCCTATGTTGGGCCTCAGAGTGGAGGAATCCCGGAAGCAGATCCTTGTTAACTTAAATATGAAAACTGATATAGAAGTATGGCATAATTAATAGCATAATTTAATAAGTATGTATACATTATTCAGTTTCACAACTCTAAAGGACAAAAAGAAAAAACTTTAAAAAAGGGATTCTTTTGCCATTTTGAAATTAAGATTTGTCCCCTGCTACCTTGTTGCAAACGCAAACTTTTAATTTCTCAGGCCATATTAAGTTTAGGAGTTAATGTGAGAGGATGAGGTGGAGGGCGGTTCTGGGATGCCAAAACTGTATGTTAAACATTCTTTTCGGAACAGGTTAACAAATCTACATTAAAGGTGCTATATGTAAGTTTTTGCTATAGCTACATAGCAACGTTAGCATTAATAGCTGTTTACTTACCAGTCTAGAAGTAACGTTGCAAGTTCACCAACAAACTTCATTCCTTTACTCACCAAGAACTGTCTTCAGCGCCGGAAAGATGGCTGAAGCTCTTGGCAAGCAACCATCACCGCCACCTGCTCCTACGAGAAACCATATTCGGCGACAGAGAAAATTTACACATAGCCCCTTTAAGGATTATTTCATCCTGACCTGCTCATTTAAGATTCCTGAGCTTTATACCACCGAGGGAAATAGAAACGAATTTTATTCAGTGTACTAAAAAACTTCAAATTTACATGAGAGTGTAAGGTAAAGATGTAGTTGTCAGTAGATGTGTAGTTAGTTTTACTGTTGTTATAGGTAGATAGCATATCGTACATCCTATAGGTCATACACTATCCAATAGATGTCGCCATTAATTCAGAAAGTAAAGTGAAAGATAAGATTATCAATTTAGAACAAGACTGTCCAGAACTTGGACTTAACTCTTTAAATATATTTGTTTAGCTTAGATTTCAGTGTTTATACTAGAGATCCTTATTACTGTAATGATCTGTCAAATACACAAAAACTGGTTATTGAACTTAAAAACTGCCTACTTTAAGGTAGTCCAAGTGGTGGTTTAGAAGTGATTTAATGAAACTTTAAGTGGTTTTCAAGTTTCATTTGCATGACAGCACCTTTATGTTCCTTTTGGACTAATATATCATGCATGTATATCCTAAAAGTGTATTAGTATAGATTGAAGTTCACAAAGAGATGTTTCAGATAACTAACTTCAAGTCTAACACATACAACAGGAGCTCCTCTCCATCCCCACACTAGGGCGATAATGATCAACCAACAACACAAAACAAGTTCAAACTCATTCATTGTCACACCTCTTAGCTTATTTATTTATTTCTTAAACATGTTAAGCCATCCATTGCCTTGCTGGCAACAGGTACACACCCTATAAGGAGTAGTGCATTGCATTGACATCATACGTTTCATCGAAAGAAATTTTTATCATATTTTCCCCTTAAAAAAGAAGAGACAAACCAATTGAGAAGAGCAAACAGTAAGGATGACAAAGACATTGGCATTGTCCTGCAGGGGTAAGGAGACTACTGGCTATTAGAAGCGCTGATCGCCAAGGAAGACATCCCGACATTTATTACAGTCCAACTCTCATTTGACTCCTCTCCTTCACTGTCCCCTCACAATACTCTTGTATGACTGCAATCCAATCCTTTTACGACACTTCCAGACTTACTGGCTGAACCATCAGGTTGACACTTCAACTGACTGAAGGTAGACACTAGTGCCTTTGCTCAGTCTTCATCATATCCACCTTCTCTGTGCAACTGGCAAAGTAACACACTGGAAATGACAAGAATAAAATGACAACGGAAACCCTACATACAGTCATACAATACAAGTACAAACATTATGAAAAATGGGCTTGTTTTTTTCTCATTTTTATATAAAATGTAACCAGAAGTTAATTTTTCCTCCTCTTAGATATGAGGTTTTGATATTTATGCTGGATGTCAACCATAACTGTCTTATTGTTATTAAAGCAGATCCATGATATTGGAGGACATAAGAAGCATTTGGGACAGGACTGATGCACAACATTAACAAATGCAAACAAACAAGTCAGTGATTCACAAATCAAACAGAAGATATTATAGTTTCATATGATCTTACTCACAATACCCCCCCATGCACTACACAATAGTCTTGAATTTTCATATATTACATATATGCTACATTCTCTTATTTCGTATTTCACTGATATAAAGACAAACATACCTCAATGCAAAGTGTAAGCTTCTCTGCTTTTCTTTACATGTAAATTAGTATAATAGGTTGAAATTGGGCATTTCAAACAGTATGACTTAGCTCATAGCAAACATAAATGTAGCTCATAAACAGGATTTTACGTAAACTCTTAATTCCTCTGATAGCAAGAAAAGCCATTTCAACGTTTGTTTTTATTTTTATCAACAATCACAATGTATATACATCACCAGAACTAAAGCAAGCTCAATTTTAACATTCTGATCTTCCAAATGTTTTTGTATTGCACACACATAAATACACATAAAAATACAGAACTAATATTTGGGAGGGGTTACAGTAGTAGATTTTTTAAACATCTCTATTTTATATTTAAAATGCATACCAAAACATCTTAAAAAACAAACCAAAAAAAATGTTGTCAATATGCCTGGTTCATTATGTCCAAATATGGTGTGCAGCCACCCGATGGTGGTGTTGAATGATGTCCATTAATAAAATGCCGTAACAGTAAAATGTATTAATACTTGTGTCCTGTGCGAGGTCATGTCCTTATAGGAGGGTCAAAGGTTAGAGAGCAGCCATGGGTTGGCTAGTTGACTGCCCTACTAGATTTGCTGATGGGATTTTTTTTTTTTTCTTTTTTTGAATGTTGGTACTCCATTAACTGCAACAAGAGGGAGAGAGAACAGAAATGTGATTCTATACTGACAGATTACACCGAGCAGTAAAAATGTTTATTGTGTCAAGAAACAATCAGACCAGTAGACTTTTTTTCACAGCAGATATTCGAACATGTTATAACAGGAAGAGCACAGGTCTGATTACTAACGTTAAAAAGGCCTGGCACAATACCACCATGTACCCACTGGGAATGTCCCTTACATGCCTGCGGCTGACCCACACATGTATTTACTTTTATTTTGCCTATTTATTCCTCTTATGTGCAATATGCCAGTGTGTTCAGGGTGTGCACAGCTCTTCAATGGAACAGAGCTGTCATCAAAGCAGTATGGTTACACCTATTCCTTTCTTATGATGAGTCAAAGTGTCCATCATGAAAAAGACCTGTTCAGCCTGCCAGTTGTTGTGGTAGAGACTGAATTGTCAAGCTGATTAATACCAGTGCTCTTAAATACTCCACCTCTGCAAGTGACAGTTAAATTGACTGAATTCTTCCACCAGACAGCCATTGTCCAAGCAAGCTTAGCAACCATAACTAGGCACAACAGGTCTGTCCATCTTTGGATTTCTCCATATGTTGAAGCTGTGTGCTTACTCCATATCTCATGAATTTGATGGTTGGTGTCATTTTTTTCAGCCTCTCTAAAGCAAAAGCATTATATCATACATGCCGCCATTAAGTGCATATTTAAGACCCTTTTACAGGTAAAATGGGTCAGCTGGTAACATTAAAAAGTTAGCTAGAGTCAGAGTTTTCAGCCAACTCGAAAGTTTTAGTCTAAGCATTAGTTTACGGTAGCTAGCTACTGATGATAAAATATGCTAGCAACAATCGTCATTCTAGCTGACAAAATTTATGGTCGTCCACTAGAAATGAAAAGTCTTTTAAAATGACTGCAAATTTTGAGCAGTAATTCCGCTCCCTTTAAAACGGTAAACTGTATAATAGAGTTTAGTGAACAGCCATCCCTTTCACTAAGCCCCACTTCCCTCCTGGTTGGTCTACTTAAAAGAGTAACTTAACACTGGGCTGAAAAGCAGTAGCCCATTTCACTGCTATTTCTAGTTGAAGTTTCAAGTCTGTTGCACCTGTGACCACACCCAACAGTGATGTAAAGGTGTACTGACAACACCGTCGAGCACACTTCTACATCACTGTAGCAATGTGAGACGTTTAACCACTGAAGTCAGCAAAAAAGGACTTGGAGCTGCTGTTTAGTTCCTCTTTAATCAAGGTTTCTGCTGTATGTTTCTTACTGTCTCTTACTGGGAAGGGATGCTGGGTGAGCCGGAGCGGTGAAAGTGGATGTTCTGCCACTTGCCATCACGGCGATGCCACACACGGGTCTCCTCAGACTGCATGGTGCGGGGCATGCCACTGCTATCCATGTACTGGGTCAGTCGAATATAGGCAATACACGCTGCGTTTTCTCCAATGAGGTGCACATGTGGGTTCAAGAGGATGGTGTGCACCGGCTTATTCCCTTTGGACAGGGCTGGAAATGAGGCACAGTGGCAGATTACAGGGAGGTTACGGAAATCTCGTACAACTGCAAACACAAAACACTGATCCTTCCTTAGAAGGAATAATAACTGACATGAAAACAAGAGGAACTAAAGTCTCCATATGTTGATGCTGGATAGTGTACAAGCATAAGCTTGCCAAGTGATTGAGGTTTCTGGGTCATATCTTTCGTTTATTTGAACTATTTTTACCGAGACTGAGGACATTCTGCCATTTATAGCACTCATTATTCATTAGTGATTTTGTGCTCCAAGGTTAGTCCAGAATCGCAGCCATGTCCTTGTAGTGTATCAGCAAACAAGAACTATAAACTGATAGGGCTGACTATTGATATTGAGCAAACAATTTACGCCATACCCACTAATGTACTCTTTTATAAAAATAACATTTATATTGGTATCCAAAAAATATTAATCAAATATTTTGTAACCTTACAGTATGTTCTATACATTAGCTAATCAGGAGGTGTCTGGTAATGTTACTAGCAAACTAACATGAGTGACTGGAGCAAAGTGAATTAGGCAATCGTGGACTTTTTTAACAGTATTTTCATATTTTGAATTGTATATTTTGTTTTTATTTTCAAATTGTGGTCTGGATCGTGTGCTTTGCAATTACTGAGCTGTCTTTTGGAGCCTTTTTATTGTGGTTGCAGTCGTAATGGTTGTAACATCAACTGATGAGTAAATTAACATTAACTAAATTAGCTGAAGTAAATGTTAGTTAAACAGACCAACAAAAGAAAGAAACTGGCGATGTAACCCACGTTATTTGACTCAAGCGTTACTTTAATATTAAAACGATAACCTTAAATCAGCAGCCTTCCATATCTATCGTTAACAGACTAACATTAAGTTTCAACATGCTCGCGGAATTCACAGTTGATGGTTAATACTTATCGAGCAGCTAGTTGGCGGCAACTTTCAAGATGGTCCCGCCATTTCTATGCAAACAATGTAATTTATTTTTGCAAACGCTTTCCAGATTTTACCACCATATCAAAATGCATAGGGACTGACTAGACACCATATGAAGTAGACACATAAACATAAAGGTCATTCTTTCGCATCTATAAATGAAACAATATAGTGTATATGTATAGTATATAGTATAATGTATATACTATTACTATACTATACCTATAGTATATCACCTATAAACTTTTAATGAATCCAGAGACCAGACTTTGCTCCATTGTTGTACACACTATGATCACAGTGACAGGAGGAGAGAAAACAGAGGTTTAACAGGCTCCAAAGTCCTGAGGCTGATGCCTATTATAATCTAACCAGGCAGCTAAACAGAGCAGGTTGTAGCTTCAAGAGGAAAGGGCTAGCAATATGACATATAGAAAGTTCTGCTAATTAGTATCATAAATGTTAGTATAATGTAGTCACTACAACACCACCTTTAAGCTCTTTCACATCATCATCACCCATTGCTGTTAGTCGTAAGTCCCGTTATGGTATGTTACTTTTGACTCATAGGCTGACCATAGGCTATAACAACACTAAAAACCTGCTGTGCCGGTGTCTGTTACAAGAGGTTCTGGTCTCCAAGCAAAAACATGGATGCTGACAGATGGACGGCAGAGTCATCATATAGCCGCAAGAGCTAAGGGATTTTTCATCAGCTTTAGCCGTCCTTTTTGGCAGCTCCTAAGTATTCAACGTGCAGTACCAGGAAGAGGCGGCCAGTACAGCGGAGTTCATTCAGAGGTTTGTGCATGATAAATTAAATCAAGGATATTCAAGGGTAACTCCCTTTTTAGTATGACAGTGTGACTTGTCTCTTATCAAAATAATATTTAAATCATTATTGGTGTTTGTTTTTTTATGCTGAAGTCCATGACTACTAGCTGTGCATAATTCATATTCATAATTTGTATTTCAGCTGACATTTTCATGTTTCATACCTTCCAGGTAGCCATCAGTTTTAGTTTGTTTCAGTATGGTCTGAGAATTAATTCACAGAGCCTTGAAACTTATTAGAGGTACATATCCCATCCCAGTGAGCTTTTAATTGCCTATAATTTAAAAAAAAAAAAAAACAGTTTGGCTGAAATATTAAGGGGGCATTTTGTTCTTTTTCTTATTTTCTGTCATATATATATAATGTTACAATGACAGATCATCATATTAAACGTGGCCAAAGTTTCAAATAATGAGGTAAACACTGGTTTGAGAAATGTAATTACTGAAATGTAACACGAAAACAACACAAACTGTTTTTATGGTATTTTATTTTTGTAAACTCTGTTTTGCTGAAGATATTTGCTGAAGATATGTATACATACACACACACACACACACACACACACACACACACACACACACACACACACACACACACACACACACACGTATGTATGTATGTATGTATGTGTGTGTATGTGTTACTATATGTTGTTGAGGTTGTTGATGTATATGTTGTTGATATTCTGCCTACACATTACATTGTGGGACAAAACCTCACAGAAAATTAGGTTGTGTTTCAGTTAGTATGCATGCTGGGTCTGCAAATAAACCTCATTTTGTCATGTTTTTCAGTGACCATGCTACTACTTAAATATGGTTAGAATTCATGTACAATGTATATTTTTGGTTCCATCCCCTTTGTGACATTAAATTGAACAAACAAATTCTCCCCATACAGGAGAATCATACAGGAAGTTTTATCACTGTGCTTCAGGGCAAACAACTTGTGCATTAGAAAAGTCAGAATATCATGTCAATGTAAGCAAGTAATTTTATTAGCAATCTCCAGAGCATATGGTAAACCTCAACAAGTTGAAGTGGATGAACAATAAACAACCGCTAATTCTTCCAAGGGGCAAATTCTCATTTTGAGCATCTGGTTTGGGTGCAGAGCCAGCTGCCTACTTGCACCTTTTGCCAACTCAGCTCCTCTGGACAACAGTGGTATGAGCATTGTGAGAAATGTGTTTTATGACATTTCGACAAGTCATGATTGATGTGTTTTCAACTCACCATTCTCAAAGTAAAAGCGATGGAAGTCGTGTCCTTCCACCAGGTTACCCAAGGCCTCAGGCTCAAAAGAAGTCAGACCAGGATCACAAATCTTCCTGTAACAAAAAAAAAGAATACAGAATCAGCAAAGGAAGTAAGAAAATAAGCATCCAGTTAGATGTTACAGTACAAATTCAGAAAGAAAGAAACTTACGCATAGGCCTCAAAGTCCCCATTGTTGATAGACTCAATCAACTGCTCAGTTACTTTGATAATTTCCTGTTTGCGAGCTACAACACAAGATCACAGAACATCAACTACAAAAACTGATGTAAAATTTGCTAGTTGTCACTGTATTTCAGGCAAATGTAGGTCTGAGTGCAGATAAAAGAAATCTGACATCAAATCAGCTTCAAATGGGTTCTACTCTACAAATTAGCGGGATTTCAAAGTTATTAGAAATGGAAGGTGCTCAAAAAAGTATTTCACAAAGTTATTTCATGTCTGGGTAAAAAAACAAGAAAGCCTCCCATGACTAATACTGATATCAGGCAGGAAAATGCAGGATGACACGATTCCTTTCACCGAACAAAGCTCAAAATGAACAAAGACAAACCAATGCTCAGATGCAAGTATTTTTCTACAAAAGCAGTTTTAACTAAGTAATATTGACAGTTACCTTTATTGTTATTGGTGCAGGCTGGGGGATATTGAAAAAATTACTTAAGTTGTGCATGAAAATGACATTAAATTTTTAAAAATACTGTATATCAATTAGTCCTTCACAGACATAAACTACAATTTTTTGAGCGTCTACATGAGTGTGTATGTGAGTCAAATACAGAAGAATAAATTGGACGGGAGGAGCAGGTAAGTTAGGGGTCAAAAACAGGTTTCTTTTCACTGGGGGAAGAAGTAGTCAATGCAACACAAGGAGCAATAATCTCAGACACTCAGTAATCTAAATCAGGGAAATAATTTGAAAACTAGGAAAACAGGATTTGAGGTACTGTACATGTTGAGAGCAGTTTCCTCCTGTGATGACTAACAAGGTAATAGGAGGGGAACAAAAGGGGGCACCTCACTTATTGTGGAGGGACTTACTCTGGACTGAGGAGGTGGGAGTCTGTCTTGAGTCAGACATCTGTGAGGAACGGCTCTTAGAGCTCAAGATACCGCTCACTAAACTGCCCAGACGAAGGGCTGTCAAGTGTGTGTGTTGCGTGGGGAATGTAACAAAAAATAAGGGTTGTTTAAGGCATACATATGTATGTATGGGCGAAGGCAGGATAGAAATGATGGGGAAAAATTGGCATTTTCAACAAGAAACAAAAAAAAAAGGAAGGAAAAAAAAACAGAGGCATTTAGTAATACTCAAAACAAGATGGTATGCAAATAAAGAAAAAGCAAGCAGTGTTAACAAATTTCAGCATCAACCTCAGACATGGAATGAGAGAAACTGGAGGATGCGAGGGAGGGTAGGACAAAAAAAGAACAGGGCAGACCGCATTTTGCGAGAAGAGCTGGCAGCCAGAGTGAGGGAGGCAGATGTTAACCTGCTGTGAATTTTAACTGAGTTACAAAACAAGGTGAAGAAAGACCTGCAGTAAGTAGAGTGATCAGTCTGACTGGAAATGGTGTTGTAAGTGCACAGTGTAGATAAGAAATATAAGTATGAGAGAACAAACACGCCACACAAGTTTCCCTACCTTTTACATCTTCATCCTCTATGGTAGTGTTGGCACTCTCAATGGACTCCTTAAGAATGACAACATAAGCATTTTAGTGCTTTATCTTTGTATGTATTGATGATGATGATATAATACAATGTATTTTTGATATAGCAGTGATTGTTGGAATTCAACAGTTTCTAATAAAACACTCTTGCAAGGTCAAATAAGACTACTGGTGGCAATTCTCTCTTTATTGTATTATTGCAATATATCAGACATTAAATAAGAAGATCCTACTAGCTTGGCTAGTAGATCCCCAGCTGGGCTTAAACTAGGGATGTTGCGATTACAGATGTTAGGCAACTGGTATTCCCAGATGAACGGGGAATACCATCAAATAACATTTGATTATGCAACGGTAAATGATAAGAACTGTTACTGCAGGGGGGAGATACCGTTGTCATTAACTGTACTGTAAAAAGGGAAAGTCTAAAATACAGGAGCAAACACTTTTAATGTCAATAAATGCAGCTAAAAATGAAAAAAGTTGGTTTTGTTGTAATACCTTGTTTCCATCCACAGGGTTGTGAATCACAGTTGTCTGTGGTTCCTAAAAGAAAACAAGGGACAGAGAACTTTTGGAAAGAAATAACTAAACAAAGCCAGAAATAGGTATGATGGCTCATGGAGTGATAAAGCATATGTGTATTTCAGACTTTGAATGTTGAGAAGTTTGTTTACCACTTATTTGATCTCATTTTGACCTTTGATCTATTTATCTATACATCTATACATCTAGAGTATCTATCTATACATCTATCTATGGCTATGTATCTGACATCAAATTTAAAAAAACCCTTCTTCAATTGCCTGTCTCCTCTTGTTTTTCTGTCTCTAGGCTTTTATCTCCCTCCCTGCATGTCATTGTCACTAAAGGTCTTTTTTGCATCTGCTTTTTCTCTCATCCGCCCTCACCAGTGTCCTGCCTTGGTAATCAGATGTATGGGCTTTTGTAGAATCGATCCTGATGACCAGCTCAGTCCTTCTAATCACTCACCCAGATTATACTAGATTATAACAACAGCAGTCTGCATCTGTGTGTGTGTGTGTGTGTGTGTGTGTGTGTGTGTGTGTGTGTGTGTGTGTGTGTGTGTGTGTGCTCTGTGTGTGTGTGTGTGTGTGTGCATGATGATGGAGAAAGAAAGGAGGATAGAGAGAAAAAAAGAGATGTCCTGTGCCTGTGTTCATGCGTAATCATCTTCACAGCAAATTGGGAGACAGAAAGCCTTTGACATCATGCAGAGTAGCAGTCATGTGGCCTGACGTAGGCAGCCAGTCAGCAGACACCATGCGCAAGCCAATGAGTGACAGCCAAACCACTTGGGAATGTAGCATCATATTTTAGCCCAAGGAGCTGACAACCTCACTCTCCAGCCATGCACAGACAAACTATCTGATCAAAAGTCTCTAAAGCAACTCTAAATAACACATAAATAATGGATTCTCGTCAGGAATTTCACTTTCACATGCAACACTGAAAATAGTGAAGTACATTTCGTGACGTGGGGGGAGGTCATGCATGGCTTAGGTGTGTAAAGAGGAAGGAGAGAGGAGGGATTCTTGCAGAGGGAAAGAGGACAAGGGGACAAGGAGCAGGGGGTTGGGGGTTGAGGTAGAGGTTAACCCTAACAACAGATTTAGTATGTCACTACTCAGATACTCAAAGCCAGATCCAAACGTGTGTAAAGTCTTATTGTTTCAGCCCTATATTAGCATGACACAGATCCAGCAAATCCAAAGTGGCCGAGCTCGGTATAAACCCATGCATGCTTTACTAATTCAGATGAATGAATGAACACATCAATCTGAATTACTAATATGTTATCTTTCATACTAAGCTGTATAAAATAGGGTGGAACTGAGACATGCTGCGCAGTCACAAAAGCTTTTACACACTGTTTCATTCAGGGATAGCCTAAAGTTGAGCTAGAAATCTGTTTCACCCTGTGTTATAACCCATAATATATTTTTTATATTCTTATACACCAGGTTAAGAAACCAGCAAGGATCAAACAGGAGCTGATCTGATCCCCTGTGAAAGGGTGAACCTGTACCTCCTCCACAGCGGGGTGTGAGGTGGGGACTTGTAGAAGTTTTGCGGATGAAGATGCGAGTGTAGGTGAGGTTGTGTGTGTATACCAGTGCAGGGGCAGGGCCAGTGTCTTTAGGACTGGTCACTGTGTTGGCTTTGTTGTTGACCTGCAGGGGGCAGTGTAGAGGGGACATGACACACACACTCACTTTTCAGACTCACACAGGTGCCCACACGCATATACACACAAACTCTTAGCACTGTCCATTCCAAAGAGGTCATCCCAACTCATGTGTCCCAAAGATCTGATTTTACCAAGTATCACCAACCAACCCCTCTTTATGATACTGTGTATTTGACAAAACACCCATAGGCAGATAGGTAGATGTTCTATGATAGCACCACTTTAGACATTGGCAGAAGCACAAGGGCTCAGTAAAACTGAGATGTAATTGGGGGGATATTATCATGTCTCTGAAACCCAATCCTAATAGGTAACAAATTTTGATTGAATTCTAAAATGCTGGATTTAAGAGAATTTAAAAGAGACCCTTAGTAACCATACGGGGGAGATCAGGAGACAGCAATTTAAATCTATTTTTGACAACCCTCCCTGTCACTTAAGGTAGGAACAGGTAAGAAAACATTTACTCAATAGCCAACCATTCGAACTCCCTGGAATGGACCCAAACACAGTGACACTGACTCAAACCATGTATGCAGAGGTCCAGCCTCAAATTAAAACTCACTTAAGTCTAAAAACAGGCACACAGAATTAGTCAGTCACAGAAAACTCTCGACACGCACGTGCACATGTGAACACATGCGCTTCTGCATCAAGTGTTAATTTAAGATATGGACCCCAAACACACAGAGAAATTAGGAAAGAGCACAACAGGGGCTCCACAGTAAAGATTGAGTGACTGTGGAAAATATGAGACATGGTCTGTTAAGGAAATACAGGCAGGAAGAGACACTATAGAGACTAGTATAAAAAAAAAAAAAAAGAAAGGATGATGATACTAGAAATATAGTCACTCAAATACAATCAATGTGTTCTGCTAAGCTAAGAAGATAACCATTGCCCACTGCTTGGAGTGACTGTCCCTGAATGATGATGTTGTTCAGGGCAAAATGCATAATAATAATCCATAAAGCTCCTCTGACACTGAACATTCCAACAGCCTAATGCAAGTAACAAAGCATCATCTTCAATCTGCAAAGCAACTCACCTTAACGCCATCTGGCTTCTTGTTGAGCAAACTCTTGGCTGCTGTAGAAGGAAAGAAAGAGACAATAGTTCAGCATGAGAGCTGACAAACAGAGCCCTGTACCTGAGGCTACACTAACATGCAGCAAGCATATCAGTCAACTGTTCTTATCTTCAAACTCCAGGTGCAAAATCCAACTGCAAGACCCATGATGCAATGCAACAGATGCTCTGAATGGCATCATCATTTATGCAAGGTTGTTCTCCTACTCCATACTAATTCACATGTGAGGGGCTGAAGGGGGTTGGTTGACTGGGTGTGTATTTAGCAGGGGATGAACAGGATAATCTACCTCTCCCGAGAAGACTCTCACAGCATTCTTCTTAAATTGACATTTGCACACATAAACATGCACTTAACCAGTAGCGCCCACACATAAAATCCCACCGCTCCTCTCTCGCTTTGTTTCTGACTGCATAAAGAATCCAAACACTAAGCTGCATTTTAAAATACATGCTGAATCCAGGTCAGTAAATTTCATTCTCATCATTTCATATTGGCACTTTTGCAAGCATGAGGTTCAATATTGCTTTTTTTAAATACCACAACTCCTCTTCATGCATATGTGATTTACTATTAGACGAGTAAGAGATCCTTAAAAATTACAACTTATTGGTTGGGCCCAACCCCACATATTTCCCTTTCATTCCAAATATCTTACCTCAAATGGATACCACAATCCAAACAAAAGAAGGAAAGAAAATTGAAAAAGGAAGAAGATGATGAATAAAAAGAGACACAAATGCACTAATGCATTTTACTGCAGAATGAAAAGAGAAAAATTAGAGATAGAAAAATTAGAGATAGGTCAAAGGAAATACATGCAAAAAAGTATGACAGAGTTTGAAATAGGGATAGAGTGGTAGAGCAACAGCTAGAGAGATAAAGAGAGATGACTCTGTTTAGCAGTGGCATATTTGTGCCAAGATCATCTTTGTTCTATAGAGAAACAGGTCGAACACTTTCCAAAACAGGTTAACAAGCCTCTATTCATTTTTTTTTTTCAAAGTTAAAGATTGACTACACATTTTTACCTACTTTGTAGTGCCTCTGATGTATTTCCTCATGACTACAAGATGCACTTTTTATAGAGTACCTAACAAAATTACCTCCCATGTTAAAGGCTAAGAAGGATTTCAAACCACCTGTTTTTTTTTTTTAAGATAAATGTTTTTAGTTATGTTTGGGAAAATCAGGTCCTGGACGCAGGGCTGAGAGAGACATACCTGAGAAGTTTCTTGTGACCAGCAAAGTGGTCAATATGGCTCCCTGCAGTGATAGAAGAGTGAGGAAAGAGAGAGAGAGGAAAGAAGGAGGGAATGATGATGGAAAGAAGGAAGGAAGGAAGGAAGGAAGGAAGGAAGGAAGGAAGGAAGGAAGGAAGGAAGAAAGAAACAGGAAGATTGATTATAACATTTCAGCAAGAGAGTGGAGCACAGCAAAAGGACAACGTGAAGGTTTTAGACAACAACTCATCATTTTTTCAGTTAACCTGAGAAGTCCAGAGCGAGGAAGACGGACGGATGGGGGGGGGGGGGGGGGCTGGATGATTTGTTCTACATAAATAGAAACATGAAGGATTGCCAGAATTCTCACCTTGAGTTTCCTCCTTGCATTGAATTTCTTCAGGCACTCCACGGTCTCCTGCCTGTGCATCATGGAAGCGACGGTGGACCGTTGCTGCAGGAAGAAGATGAGAGGATTTGAGGATTAGGAGGGAACGCAAACAATGGGTGGCAGGAATGTATGTATGTGCATGTGTGGGCAATGTGACTGTGGAGTGCTGTGTATGTTCATGGAATTTAGATAATCTAGCATTCAGCAGCCTGTTACTTATGGTGGTTAATTATTATCAGTGTATAGGTATTTATGTATGTGCCTGAATCTGTGTCTTTGGTTATGCGTGCGTTTCTGCATCTCCGTTAGGGTGTGAGTGCAAACATACGCAAATCCAGGGGTGTTTGAGGGCCTCTGCAGCTGTTATGCGTTTACTGGGATTGATGGTCAACATCTTGTTGATCAGATCTTTGGCCTCAGGGGTTACAGTGTCCCACTCTGGGGATGGGAACTGTCAAAAAAAAAAAAAAAAGACAACGACACAATTTCAAAACTCATTACATGGAGAAAGCTAATACAGACAAAACATAGCATCATCTAACTGTAATATTCTTCTTGTAGCAAGTCCAATTGATAAAACAACCATCCTCTGAAGGAAAGAGAGACAAGAGATAAAGTAAACCTGAGACTGGCTGTGTGTGCATTAGGTCTACTGTTTGAATGCTGCAAAATTTTAAACAGTGATTGGTCTGAATTCAAAATTTAACTGTGCTTGTCCAAGCACAGTCCAGGTCTTTTACTGCGGTGGAATGGGCCTTCAGAAAACGCACTGACGCTCTGATCTGCTGCATGCCCTGTTGCCCTATCACTCAACTGGGAAGGTGTTCTCCTCTTCATTAATGCAAAGTAGAGAAAACTACTGAGCCATGCTCATGGCACCAAACCACCTGAGATGTAATGTGTGAAAGCATTTTCGGATTTGACACCAGCCATGAAAAACTCATGAATAAAAAAGTGAGGCATTTTTTTGCCATCTAAAAATGTTGTTGCTGCACAGTAACATTACCATGACAATAAATCTTAAATCACCCATTGAGGCGAAAAACAACAGAGCCGTGTTTATTTTACAACATATTTAGAATTAGGCGTTAAAATGAATTGAAACTAATTATGTTGTTGTTCTCATTCATTCAAACTAGATGTTTGTTTGTTTTTTTTGATAGCCCTAATGTGTATGCTAGTGCACACTTACATCATAGGCCCCAGCCTTAATTTGTTGGTAGAGGCGGTGTTGATCCTCATCCCAGAAGGGAGGGTAGCCCACCAGCAGGATGTACAAAATTACACCTGGAAGGGGGTGACATGTGAAGTTAAGCATGTAAAGAACTAATAACAATATAGTGCAGTGCTTTATTATTCACCAGCAAAACAAAATTCACTCATTTAACACTGCACAATACCCTTGAAACAACATGAAGCTGCAGTGTAGGTGCAGACCACGCTTCTTCACACACCTGACCAGGTCAGACAAAGCCTTAGACTGAGGCTTTAGCTCCAGCGTCAAGTTCATTCGAACAGTTGCAGTGAGAGAATTTGAATGTTATTTACCACAGGCCCACATGTCCACTGGTTTCCCATATGGGTCTTTCCTCAGAACTTCCGGAGACAAGTAGCCCGGGGTGCCAGCAAAACCTGGAGGAATGACATGGAGGAAGGGAGGAGATGCGGAATGGTAGGGGGTAGCCGGCAATTCAGTGACTAGGCTGTTTCTCAGCAAACTAAATGAGTGATTGATTGATTAATTGGTTGCTTGCTTGATTGACCAACTGATTCAGGTTGAAAAATGGATGGATGAATACTCACCAAACCATGCCTGCTGGTCCCCCTGCACCTCGATAGCCAGCCCAAAGTCAGCCAACTTGACCGCCGCCCCCTTCAGCTTACTGGCCAATAGAAGGTTCTCAGGCTGGGGGGGGCGGAGTCAAACAGGTTAGAGGTGAGAGGTCACACGCTCTGGGAACAAGCCACCCACAGACACAGATCTAAAATCAGATTAGCCAAACCAAATCCTAATCCAAACCATTAGGGGTCAACGATGCTAAACTGTTCTTAAATCAGTGTCTGAGGCAACTCCCTTTCTGCCACACAAATGACAGAGAAATAGAAACGTGCACGGGACCAATTCTCTACGTGGCCACAGACATTTTCCTTGCTGGAGCTGTGGACTTGCTCCCTCAGTCTCATGGATTCTGAGAGAGTGAATTGGTAGCAGACATGATGCGTTTGTCCACAGTGACACCAATCCACTGTTAAAATCCATGAGTGGGAACAAAGCGCACACTGCAGGGGGAAGGATACGGGGGGAAGGTGTGGTGTCACACAAGACGTCGGTGTAAAAACAAGTGTCTCGGCCACACATGGGTTACAACAAACACACACCGCACACTAACATAGTTTAGCACAATCATGAATATATGCAAGCCCCAGCAAGCACACATGCACACACACACTTTCAAACACACAACCAAGCACACACACACATGGACGCAGGTGCAGAAAGGTCTTTGCTAACCTAAGGCCACTTAAACAGTGTGGTCTAATGAATAATACATTTCATAACATTTACAGACTCTAAACACTGACAGCCTGTGAGCAGTCAGTTTATGGCGGACATATGACTCAACAGGACACAGACACTAACTGACAACTGGACACATCTACATAATGATTTACATAATGATGAATAAATCCTCCTGATTATGAAGCATCTGAAAACTTTAAATCACTTCAGCAAAGAACACCTCCCCTTATAAAGTCGACAGATTGGAAATTCAAAAACCATCATGGTTACCCAGATTTTTTTGTTTTTTTAGGTACAATTACATGCTCATAATCCATTTGAACACACTCATGACAGCTTTCTTGCATTTACTTCCCTCTTTCCTCCACATAAAAACGGGAAGTTATGAGAATGCAGTTTATCATTAGAATATTCATGACCTCAGAAAATATTTCTCATCTCCACATAATTCTTATATAATTATGCAAATGGTTATCATTCCTGAGGTTCTGGCTCATGATTGCTTCTATGTAGAGTACTACACACTCACACGCACACAAAGATGCTAGCATGCCGTTTGCAACATGTTGGTAGTATTAAAATAGGATCTTTATTCTTGATATTGGCAGGATGGATATTGAACCAAGAATATTGACTAGCTCAACAAGGATCTAATGTTACGAAATACGAGGGCAGAATGTAGGACAAGGCCTTAGATGTGTGCAATTTGGTTTGAATTCTAATCCTGCAAACCAGTATTGCAGCAAATTTCAAAGCTAAGATCAGGGTCAAATCACCTTTACTGCCCAAAGCCTTTAGAGCCTCTATAAGGATAATGGGAGGATGTAACAACTAAAAAAAAATTCTATAACGGTATGATGTTTCTTCTCACAACAGAAAACAATAAGAACTTCAGCTTTATTTCGTAAAACAAATTATAAATGAAGAAAAATGTAAAGATGCAAAGGTAAGGACTATGAGGGAACTATTGCCATCTGTTGTACAGAGTCAGGACTAAACGGAGCTGCAGCCGTGGCTGCGGGGATACAAACCTTCAGATCCCTGTGAACGATCCCATTAACATGGCAGTGATGGACACTCTCCAGGATCTGCTGTATGCAGTGGCTGAGGGCAGGAGAGTAATGAACAAGCACAGGGTCGTGATGGAACAAACGGCAGGAGAGACAGAAAAGCAAGAGAGAAAGGTAGAGAAAAAGAGAAGAGAAGGGAAATTAATTGAGGGGAAGAGAAGAGGAAACAATCTCATAACAATGTATCATGTGTCCCTCTCATTAGACTTATTATGAGTGATGCTACATCTTGATGGATGACATTAAGTCACATGTCGGCAAGTCATTTTTCACAGGATATAATGTATTACACTGTATAGACAAACCAAAGCTATACAAGGTCTATGACATGAAAAAAAGATACAGACACACACACCCCCCCCACACACACACACACACACACACACACACACTCCCTTTCTGGTTAGTAATGTAGGCCGTGTGTGATTAATGCCGCAGGCTATACGTCGTTAATCATCTTTACAAATAACTATGCAATGCCTCAGAGACAAGGCAGCTGCATCACGCGACCATATTTGACACACATATAAAAAGGTGCACGCAGTTGTTCTCTCCAGTAACAGACAGAGATGCATAATAGCTGCTGTGTTCCGCATTGTGTGTGGGTGTGTGTTACCTGGCATCAGCCTCACTGTAGTACTCCCTGGCTACGATGTCCTCGAACAGCTCTCCTCCTGTCACCCTGCAGGGAGACAGAGACAATATTAGTGTGCACATTTTTTCTGTCTCTCTTCGCAATAATTGAAATCATTTAAATGTACTGAATCACACACATATACCTCATCTTTTTAATGTCCTTACACAATCCTTACCCAACAAATAGTTATCACAACCATGAAAATTAAGGTAAAGCCATGTACTTAATGTTATGTGTCTGTCTTTGTGCATGAATGCTTGCATGTGAATGTACGACAGGGGGTTCAATAAGGTTACCTGTCTTTTCTAGAGTTTTATTTAAAAGGAGCCTGTTGCACCAGCTGTTCTTGAATCCAAACATAGTCAAGTTATAATTTGCTAAGTGCGGACTCATCCATCACTTAATTAAAATGGGTAGCACCACACAAACTAGCTCTTAAACAAAAGAGATTAGTTTATACTGAATATTTTCACCCTGCAACGTAAGATATATCCTTCTCACTCCAAACAATACTGCTAGGTTAAGGTTTAATTAAATATAAATAAAACCAAATAATACCAATGTTGACTGGTATGACTGAAGGTTAAGGTTAATGTATCGCTTGGCCTCCTAAAACTGTTTTTCAGCAGTTATGTTATTGCTTATGATGCTACAGCATGGTTTTTTTGATTAGGTGGTTTCACAGATGTTTGCCAGAACTGACACATTGCTTAAGAGCTTACTAGGAAAATGGTTACATCAAAAGTACGGTACAAATTGAAAGGGAAAGTAAAACAAGACGAAACGTGAAATTGGTAGGGTATGTACAATTGACTGAGAATGTGTGTGTTAGAGTATCCTACTCACAAATCAAACACCAGATAGTGGAAACCCTCTTCTGATATGCTGTCATGGAGACGTACTGCACAAGAGATGTAACAAAAACACACACACCGAACAGAAAAGGAAAAGACACAGAAGAAAAAGCCAAATAACAGAGAAATCAGTCAATATTAAAGCCAATACTCATCATTTACAGCTTCCTTTGTTTTGTTTTGCCTCATAGTTAAGTTGTCAGGTGTATCAGAAATGCAGTGGCTACATGCAAAGCGTACAACAGTGTGAAGTACTAATAGTAAATCAAGTAGCAAAATGAGTTTGCATTGTATTCCACCTCTGATTAATATGGTGATTTAGGCTGTTATTAATATCTATAAATGATCAAACATGTTAATGTTGATTTTAGAACTCTGACTTTGCTTTGCATGTCAAGACAGTGACTTAATGTCATTCTTCAAATCCATTTAAATGTTTAAATATTGAATATTAGGAAATAAACTTTCTGACTTGCTTTCACTTTGGTCCTTGGTCCTTGCAGCTGTGCTGAAATTGCTACTGTGTTAATCTGAGGCTTTAACATACACAAGACTTTGTATTGACCTTGGGAAGTCAATGATGCCCTCAAAGCCCACTGAGCATTTGGCTCCTGATACTAGTGAAGAGTTGTCCTATATAATGTCTTTTTAGTACCTCCAATATATCATATATTGTCTTTTCTTTTGAGATTTTAAAGGTTTGGAGTCAAAATAATCAGTCATAGTTGTTGTCAAACTTTATAAGAGCAGAGCTATCTTGAAAAATGATTGGAATCTCGACTGTGAATCGCAGAACTGATTTGAGAAATCAGAATTAATCAAAGCGAAGGAAAGAAACAATACGAGCAGATGAGTGTGAATAGAACAAAAGAGGAAAGACAGGTTTTATAAGAGGTATAATGAGGAGGAAAGAGTGTAAAGGGTCAGTGGATTAGAGAGAGTGTAGGACTCCCGTGTCTTTCTGATGACGCGGCTGAGAGAGCACACAGATACATCATCATTAGATGTTCATCACCTGCACACACACACACACACACACACACTTGGTTTCTCTCTCTTGCTCTCTCGTAACCGTTTCTAGAAGATAAATAGCCATAGCAGGAATCACCAGAGACATAAAGAGACAAAAATACTGTCTGTGTGTTTTCGTTTGTATCAGTGTTCTTGTGTGTGCATATTTTGAGATCAAGGATTTGCAGCTCACCGATGTTGGGGTGTTTCAGTAGACGGCAAATCCTCGCCTCTCTCTCCAGCTTTTGATGATCTGAAAAAAAAAAAAACAGAGGAGACACAAACACAGAGAGAAACAGAGACAGGTTATTTTTAATACTCTTCATTATTCCCTGCTATGATTGGCTTTCAGAATCATCTAACATGAAGTTGGCTGCGAGTTAGTTTTGACTCAGAGGAGGACACATCGCACCGTTTGGGCATCATTGTCAGCGTCAGTGTGTATTTTTGTACCTGACATTCACTCTACTGTGCGTGTGTTTGTGTGCTCGTTGCGTCTGTCTGTGTGTTGGCTTCATGTCAGCCCTGGTCTTTTCTTTATCTGAAGTGTAATGCTTGACAAAAATAACGGGACCTGATATGTGCTTGGTTATGTGCCACAGGCAGGCAGGCAGCAGTGAACAGCAAACACAGTAAGAAGCCACAGTGGGTTCATATTGACCTCCAGTGTCAGGCTCGATATGAGCCCCTGGAATGTGCTTATAGGTTCCCTTTGCTACCCTGAGGACAAAATGAATTCAAAAGGACACAAATGAAATTAAATTTCACATATTCAAAAGCTTAACGCAAATTAAATGTAACGATTCAATCAGTTTTTATTGCTGTCAACATTTGTTTGTTCATGTATTTGAAAATATACATCAAAATATACATCAAGAACTTGGGCTGGGCAATATGGTTGAAATCAATATACCCAAATTAATAAAAATATCATGTCCTTTATTGATATTATATATCATAATATGGTAAATGTATGCAAAATCACATCCAATTTAATCCGCTTGATGTTCAGTGCACTGAACTGTATTTCAATTATGCATATATTAGAGTAATCCCTTCAAATGTTTACAACAAAGACCTAACTTTTCTTGTTTTTAATCACCCAAATTTCATGAACTGAACATAACAGTGTCTTCAGGGAGAGACAGACAGGAAAACAGGCCTCTGTAGAGCATGGCAATCTGTGTGACACTCAACTAATCTCATCTGACTTTGTGAAACAGAAGTATCTCCCCATCAGTGGAAGCCAAAGTCAATTTACTCTGATTCAGAAGAAATGAGTCAGAGCAGCAGTTGTTATAATGAGTAATGCATTACGGTGGCGACCCATTTCAGCTTTGCCTTGGGACATAGAGAGCAAGACAGAGACAGAGCGAGAGAGAGGGAGAGAGAGACGAGCAGCGGGTTCTACTTATTCCTCCAAATAAAATAGGACGCCTATTTTTCACTCTCATCCATGTCTCTTTCTTCTGTTCTTCTGGATGCTATGGAAACTGTGGACTCAAATGCAGCTCATAGGCAAGACCAACACAAAACACCAGGCAGCTTGCTCCCATTATAGGTACAGGTACTGTTTGTGTTGGTGTGGTGCATCTATAGAAAGCAACAGAAAGAAACACAGGCAAACTTAGGGCTCCAGTATACTTTAAACGAAATGGAACTTGGCGTGCTCTCAAACGCTTTGTTAAAATGCCAGTACAGTATGTGTACTGTGACTGAAGGACTGTGAGTGCACACCCCGTGGGTGGAGTTTCAGTCACAGTGAAAGAGATGAAGCCAGAATAAAACCCCAACAGTGAAATGCAAAACAAATACAGCATGGGCTGTGGCTGCAGTACAGTTAAAGCTAAAAATACAGAAGAGATCTACCCTGGTACAGTCAGTTACAAGCACAAAAACAAAAAGGAGATGGCATGTTCATTCCCTAAACCATGGACAAAGAGGTGGTTGTGTGCCTCTCAGTTTGATGATCTCTCAAAACAAGTGATCACTTTTATTAAAAACCTTTCCATCCCTCCATCCAAGTATGAAATGCAATCCATCAAATTAAAAAATGAAACAACCACAAATTGATAAACTCACTAAACTAATTTTGGTTTCCTGCATATACTTTTTGGCATCTATAAATAAAAGTAAAACTGTTTTTTTTTTTATATAACCCAGTGACCATTTGGGTGCATTACTGATTCAGACCCAGACATATAATGACACAATGCTATAAATAACTGATCATTTACTTAAGTTGGAGAAGTGAAAAAGGTTTCAATAAACAGCAGATAAACTGGAAACATGCACCCGAAGGCCACAGGTGGAGCAAAATTAATCACATGACACTATTAACTGACTGCAGGGGTGGTGAAGAAGAATGTGTGAAAACTTCTGACATAAGGCCTGTACAAGCTGCTCCAAATGGACCCCAGCGAAGCTCTTTGGTGCGGTCGCAAGTCCGCCATATTGCCTGTGAGAGTACGCCAATTTCGATTTGGTTTTGAAGTATACCGCCAGCTTTAGAGACACGCACAACAGCAGAGAGGCAGACGGGCCCCCTGACAGGCAGAGCCAGAAACAAGGGCAGCTCAGCCATTATTTCATGATTAGCAGGACCCTCTGAGCAAGGTCACTAATCTCTCCATCTCTGCCTCAGTCGTACCATATTAATGAATGACACATAAATCCCTTTGCTTCTCTCTGTCTAACACGGAAACTCTGTCTGTCCTTTGCTAATTTAATAGATTTGTTTTATTAACCCAGTCTTCCAGTTTTCTTAATCTGGCACTTCATTTTATGTCACTTTAAGATTTTTTTTCCGGTTACTCGTTATTTTAGCCTAACGGCATCAAGTTGCATGCTGCACTGCTGCCACAGCGGTTTTGATATGTGTGTTTGTGGGGAGCTTAAATTACTCAACTTATTCTTACATTAAACTAAAGTAATGTTGTCAAATTTCCTACTGTGGTGGCCCTCCATCAGTTTCCTAAATGGCTCGTGTAAAGTAGTATTTACACAAAGTGTTTGTATTAATAATAAAAACATAATCTTTTATAGAAATACCAATAATAAGTCACAATCTTTTGTTATTCTGTGTAAACAATCAGATATCCCATGTTCATTTAAAAATTCCTCACTGGCTTATATAATAGCTCTACTTCATAATGCATCGTGACAGCATTCTACATCAGACAAATTACTAGAAAGCATCCAGTACTCTGCTGAAGTTAGACTGGTCCAGATTTTATATCAAAAGCATGCCGCCTTTCTCCTACATTCTGTAACTTTCTCAAAAAATACATTTGCCAAAATAAGATTATTATATATTTATTTTGTGCCCTTTTCAAAAGTCTCTGTGGCAACATATTTGAAATTCTGAAACATACTTAAGTCTTCCTGAATACTGAATTCATGAGCATTCATACACAGCGACTTTCAGATGGCCGGTCAGCCAGTCCTGAGATCTTGAATATCAGAGCTCTTCAACATAGAGGTCAATCACCACCATAAAGGAGAAAAAAAAACTCTCCCAGTGGGAAACACTGAGCCCCAGTTTTCAGTTGATTTAATGTCCCAGTTGGTCACAATGCAGTTGTGGTCCATGAAGAAGAGTTTACGTGGTCTTGTTCAAATGTAATCGTTTGGACTCTGTGCAACGTGCACCAATCATAGATGGGGGCTTTAATGATCAAATAACATTAAAATAGCTACAGCCACAACTTAAAAAAATGCTAAACTCAAAAGAGTACGTCAAACGCAGAATTTAAAAGAATACAATGTAGATCATTGTCCAGAAAGTAGTAGCTTTGCTGTAGTATGAACATCATTATTAACTACTTTCTGTTCAAAAATCCCCTTAATCGGATGTGTCAGTTCAGATCATTCTGAAAATGCAGATCAGTATGCTCTAATGCAGAGGGAAACATCAGATATTTGATTTAACATGTTGCCTCTTTTATTTGCTGCTTTTTCTGCAGCAGAATATTTGTAAATGCAATGCAACAGTATACTGAGAAGTAATCATTTCTGCTGTTTTACACCTACATTAGGAAGACATAATAATGTAAATACTTCATGAGAAAATAGTCTCTTTGAAGCAATTAAGTCACCATTGCAACCACGGCTTTAAAGGTACATACAAAGGCAGGTCAAGTTAGGTTGGTTGTATTTTTCACTCTACGTAACAAACCGCACACTGTAAATGTCTGTCATATGATTTCCTCACTCCCTCTCACCACCATTTTCACCCTCTACTTTTCTTTCACTCTCTCTCCCTCTCCATCCTCCACAGGTAGTCCACCTCTCAGTCGGCTGGACATCTGTTGTCTAGCAACTCCTGCACCAATCAGAGTGTCAGGCCTCTCCTCTCCTCTGCAGTGGAACCAGCCTTGCATGCAAATGGCCGACAAATCGAGAGTTCGCACACAGCTGTCAAACTCTACAGAACTACGTACAGGAAAGCACAAGTAACTAATCCTGTAGAAGCACACACACTGGAAAAGACATGTAATTCAAACACTTTTCCTCTGGAACATTAAATCATTTAATCCTTAACACACAGAGCACACGCTGTGGACATGCATTAGGATAAGTAGAAAAGCAGCACTACTGAAACAGAAGTACACACAGTGCACTACAACAAATACCAAAAACCAAACTAAATGTTTGTCTGCATTTGATCTTTTTGTTGAGATACCTGCTTAAAATAGAAAAAATCCCCTGTAGCCCTCTGCAACTGCAAGATGAATTTGACATGACGTTTAAGCTACAGCAAAGATGATGCAGTTGTTGTGAAAGACAAGAAAAATGTGATAATATTAAAGCATAGGCTTTATTGAGTAAACATACAACCACAGCATGGTTGAAAAAAAATAGTGCAATTGTTGACAAGATGTCAGCAACTATACAAATGTTTTAATGCTGTCTGGCTGAGGTCTGCTCAGGTTACAGCATGAAGGGTGCGGGGTTCGTCCTGGTCCTTTCTATGTGGAGTGTGTATGTTCTCCCTGCGTTCATGTGGTTTTCATTTGTTTGCTGTGTTATTGTTACGGACTTTTAAGAGTTGCCACTCAACTTGGATTGGACCACAAAAGTGCCCACAGGCGTGAGTGAAGGTGTGGTTGTTATATATGCTATCCTGACAGAGCATATTCCTTTTTTTAATGGACGAGAAAATCACATTTTACACCTTTCCCTGAACAAACCTTTGCTGCAGTCAACTTTTAACTCTGCCCGACTCTCCAAAAGTCCCAGACTGACAACAATGAGTTGTGACTGGCTGATAAATATGCTTTACAATACTTGAAAGTATCTGTGTGTGTGCACTAGTGAGAGTCGTTCTGCTTATGTGGTTAAAACTGACAGCAGCATTTTACATAATTTGGAGCCAGTGTACTTCTCGAGACAAATGTGGAGCTAACCCAGTCATTGTTATCGTTCAGGACTCTCTGGACCTTTTTGGCCTGATCTAAGGTGCTTTTCTGAATATCTGTCTGTAAGTATGTCAGACCATGATGGTTGGTTACTTCATTTACAATATACCAAGTGGCTTCCTGTTACAATGGTGTTTTTTTCAGTAAAAGGTTTTCTCTTTCATTTTTTTTCATCCCAAGGATGTAGCCTCTGTGCTGCCCAGATTAGGATCTCACACTTTGTACCATACTTAGGACAGTGCTCTTTTCATTAATGTCTCTGTTAGTTAGTCATCCAGCCTGAGGCCGAGTGTGGTAATATATCACTTATGAATAACCTATTACACTAAAGATAGTCTGCATTCTTTCTAGTAAATTAAGAGTTACTCATGCATCTGTTTATGTCACTTTTCAAGGTAACTCTTTCTAGCTCACAGAAACGTGATGTTGAAAGTAACCAAGTCCCAAAAAATAGTAAATGGAGAAGTTGTGAAGAAAAATTACTCAACTGCTTAGTAATAACTGTACCACTTCTCATTATTTTTTATGAATAATCAGAATAAAGTTACTGTTGCAATAGTGACCTAATAGTAGTGACCACCTTGTTGAGTCGTTAAATTGTCTGTTTAAAAAGAAAACCTGCAACCACATATGGTGGAATAATTTTTTGCTCTCATAAACCACTCATCAGAGAAAGCTGAAAGCTGGAAGCTGTCTGGTTTTACCAAAGGGGTTACATACTGTGCATTCAAGTCAGAAAATTAATGATAAAAAGTAAACATTTAGGTCCTTTCATGAAGAACATTTGTTTATTTGTGTAAGGACTATGTTGCTATGTTGAAAACGAAAAACGAATAATACTATGATTATTACTAAAGAGGCCTACAGGGAAGTGATCCTTACTGCGAAATAAGCACCAAAGAAGTTAAGAGACTTCAGTGGACACAGATGTATACCACAGTGTGCATTTTATTGTTTGTTTTTAGTTTTTTTCTTTGACTTGAATCATCCTCCCATCCTGGCTTTTCCTGCTGCAGCTTTATCTAAAATAAGGAGGGATTTTTTGTTAACTCTATAAAGAGAAGAAATTCCAGGTCCAGAGACCTGTTTGATTACACTTAAGAGTTATACATTGAAGAGTTGGTTACACATTATCCTAACACTGCAAATCATTGCCATCCCAGGACAAATTCCAAAATTCCAAACAATTCCACCTCTACTTCCTTCTCTGTCTCCCTCCGCTGCTGCTTGTTTCTCCTACAGTTTCTGATGTGTCACGTCTGCAACCGCACTGCAGCAGAGTGTATTGCTCTGTGTGTATGTGTGTATTTTCTTTGACTTCTGTTAGTTTGACGTCCTGTACGTCTAATACTACCAAATTTAGGGAAAGACAGAGAAGACACAGGCAGACATAGAAAGCTGGAGGCAAGCAAGCAAGAAACAGGGACAGAAATAGAGACAGAGCAAACACCTGACAGAGAAACATAGTCAATTACACAAAGAAACGAAGAGTCAGACAAAGAGAAAGGCATGTGTGTGAAGAAAGTGCACTTTGAACATTCTATACCAGCTTTTTATCCTTCACTCTGCCTGACCAACTTATTGTGGTCATCGGATTTTTGTCCTCTTTCATAAAACAGTCCCACATAATATTGTCAAACACGCATTTCACTGAAACCTAAAACTCACTCACACACACACCCATTCACACTAGGAAAAGAACAACATGGGTTTTTGGTCTCATGCTGATATGAACTGTTTGCAGTTTTTTTTTTTTTCTGATATAACAACTGACGTGTAATATAAAAAAAATCTTGTTTTCTTTATTAAATATGTGTTGATTTTTCAAAGACATTACTCACTTGTTCAAATATATGAACAAATATGTCACTGGGTTTATGTATTGGTATTAGATTTACATAATCAGTTTGAAAACATCCTGTGGGAACTTTTGATGGGCATAACTCGATTAATCTGTTTAAACAATCAATAATTTAATCGATAATGGAAATAAACCTAACCCTAACCCTAACCCTAATACACACACAATGCAACAGGGTGCTGGAATTGCTCTGCTTCAATTTAATTAAGAGTTTTAATTAAAAAGATGTAGTGGGTTGAAAGTAACATCCTCTGTGGCCAGCAGCTAGTCCTCCTCCGTACGTTTCCATTTTACCCCCCACAGAACCCGGGGGTCTAATGAAACCATCCAGGACGCTGAGACACCGTCACCCTCCGCTGGTTTCCAACAGAGGAAGAATTATGAGACTGATCACTTCCTTGCTTTCTCCTCTGAGGAGAAACAAGTGGTGTCTGGTGTCAGAGATAAAACTGTCCCCAGAGTATTTCTGGAGTCTCATAACATCCAGTAATGTCTGCCTTTATCTAATCCATTGTAATGCAGACAAACATTAGACTAATGTGGAAAAGTGGGCTAATCTGAGAGACATCCTGACAAAGGACTTAACAACAGAAAGAAACAGACACAAAGTCACATTTCTAATCACATATATCGACACAAAAAGCTTCAGATTTAAATGCAGTAATGAAGCCCTACTTTGCCAGGGATTCTTTATTATGGTTATGGCTAAATTTCTGAGGTAACACTTACAGAATGTGGTGTAGCTGCAGAGCATTGGCAGCACCAAGGTACCAAAATTCTGTACCCATAATCACAGTACAAACAATTCTTCTTGAGAATATCATGTCTGTTATTTAAACAGTAGTAATAAAAACAGTGAAAATTTTCCCCTAACTTAATAAATAGAAAAAAAAGGCAAAGTGCTAACAGCGTAGATCCTGGGTTACCACAAGAGCTGGCATAGCAACCAGCAAAGCTTTATCTGTAAGGAAGTCAAATACTTTGATCAATATAACACTTAAAAACCAACACTGTTGCTCTTAATACTTAAGGAAAATGCCACATTGTCTACATCTACTTGTGCTTTCTATCTAGATGTTTTCTATCACTCTCTTTCACTGCGGTTTCTTGTTTCATAGTTGAACAAGTCTGATAAAACCTTGAATTGTAAACATGCGGGACAAGACTCTGATGAAAGATTTCCATTGTGACACTCACAGTCTGTTTTTACTGTAAGGAAGCCAGAGAATAAGTGAGGAAGAAAGAGGCGGGAGGAGGACCGAGGGGGAGAAGATTGCTGGGGGGAAAGGGTAAATCAAACAGATCGAAAAGATACAGGTTGAAAAGGCAATAGGCAGAGTAAAAAAGGTGAGAGAAAAAGGGAGGAGAAGACACAGGCAGATGCACTCCTCTGTATTTATGCCTTCACTGCCTTCACCTTCTGTAGAGTTCATTACCCTTGTTAGTCCTACTGAAGGTTCTTTCCAGGCTGAACATTCAAAAGTTTTTATATCGAAATCCTGTCATTTTAAAAATGCGAGAGCTGCAATTTTGAATTTGTTGGGAAAGAAACATCACTCTGTATCAAAATGATACAGAGTTGACTGTCTTTCAAAAAGATCAATGACTCCCCCTCAGGGTAAACAATCTAGTTGATTATATCACATTGTTTTCAGGCAGGCATTTAATGGCTTGCTAGGTGAGTGTAACCTCTGTGCACATCATATCATTGTTTCAGGGATGTGAAGTAGCTCGTTCTGTCAGTCAGTGAAGTCAAAGGCGTTAATTTCAGTCAGGTGGCGTTAGGCCACACACACACAAAAAAAAGAAAGAAAGAGCTTTTAGCTACATCTAACAGCCTTTATCAGTGAATGGCATTTGCTCAGTTGTAATGGAGATGGTTCAGCTGTTATCATGTGTCCATAGCAGATGGTGCTGAAAGCTTTGGAAGAAATTTAGAAAGAAGACATGGATTTATGAGAGTTTTTGTCAATCCTGAACACTGTCAGACGTTATATACAGTAATATCTGGCTAAATGTGAGCTAATTTGAGCAGTTTTTCTACAGAGAAACTACTGTAAGTTTACTTTGACATCAACTGGCTGACTGATTTGCAAATGGGAAGGGAGGACTGGATTCAAGCAATCGCATCATTTCATCTGGTTCTTTTCCAGACACTGTAATTCTGCTTGGGGTAGCTGTTTAGTACTTTGTATACCCCCATAAACTGCTTGGAGTTGAATTGATAATGTAAAAAATAATCAGAATGTAGATTATCGGTTAGAAAAATTGCAATTAGATATTTTCCCCACGTTTCATGCCGAAGGTTCTTAACACTGTGAGCGTTAAGCGGTGAACCGAAAAACCTAGCTCAAAAATGTAATATTTTCAATACTGTGTCATGCTGTGTGTGTGTGTGTGTGTGTGTGTGTATGTGTGTGTGTGTGTGTGTGTGTGAGAGAGAGAGAGAGAGCGAGAGAGAGAAAAGCCCAGAGTGAGAGAATGACCAACATTTATTTTTAGCTTTCAAGAACCGAGTGCGTCATGTGATCCCCCTTCTTCCCACTGATTCCTCCTTCCTCTCCTTCCCATTCCTCTGTCTCTCTCCCACAATCACATCCCCTCTCTCTCGTCTCCCTCCTTCCTTTTATTTCAAAGTGAGGGGAAACAGAGTCACGGTAACACTGGAAGAACACAGAGATGAAAAACTGTCAAGAGAAGGAAGGGCAAATCTTTATCTTGCCTAATGAAGGAAAGCTACGATATGGAAAAAGAAAACAAGTACACATACAAACATATATCTGTGTATATCTATATATGTATGTATAACACTGAGGCAGACTGGCATACACCTCAGCAACAGCTATCATCTGTTACCATGGCACTTGCAAATTACAAAAATAACGACGGCACAGCCCAATTTTCACAGAAACTGGGATGGACTCTGAGGGAGGGTCAGTTATTAATCAGTGGACTGGAATGACATCAAGCCAGGAACAATGATAATAAAGTCTCTGAAGAGAATTCAAATTCAAAATATCTTTATTGTGATGGATTCAACACTGCAAATCTACCCAACTGTTAAGACAAGCTGAAAGGGTCACATAGAGAGGCAACCAGGCTACTGCACAGATACACAAATAAGGACGGTCATGTGCACAAACACACACACACAAACAGATTAGGGATTTCAGACACACACACACACACACACACACACACAAGAGCACACACATACTTTCATACACACACAGGACATCACAAGCAAATACAATGTGACAAAAGATAGCAGAGAGAGTTATAGTGACAAGACACTGAAGAAAGCTTGAAGGCAGAGGGCAAATATTCAACTGATGTGAGGGATTCAGTGTGCACAAACGCACACACACACACACACTCACGTACTTAAGTGTTGGCTTTCCGTGCTCCCTCTCTCTGATTATGTCTCTCTCCCTCTGCTTCCTATCCTTTTCTTCCCCTCTCTCTCTCTCTCTCCATTGCTTCCTCTCATTCACTGACTCATCTGCTGCTCTTAATGAAATGCTGCATAATCAGGATTGCAGATTGCAGGACTGTGACTGGTCCTATAAGCGAAATGCACACATGTGCGTGCAAAACCAGAAACACCAAGCACACACACACACATACAGCGCCTTGATCTGACTGTATTTCGGACACCAATCCTACCCTAAACCCTTTTCAATTATATATACTCATACAAACACATGTATGCACTTGCATAGGAAACACACACACATAGTGATGGAGTAGGGTAGACAGAAGGTCATGATCCTTCCACAGAGAAGAGAATCAGAGTTGCAATTCTAGGGCTTATCGCTGAAAGAGGGTTAGACCATATCCAACATGCCAGCACGGGCGGTATGTAAACCTCTATACACAAACAAACACAGGAAAGAGAGAGAGAGCACATGTACTTCTATCTTTGTGAGGACCAGTTTGAGTTGTCCTTTGGCCGGTCTTCATTTTCTGACACAATTTCAAATCGCTGTTTGACCGTTAAACCTTGGTTTTAGGGTCCAGGTTAGAATTAGGTTTAGGTTAGGGTAGGGTAAGGGGCTAGGGAATGCATTATGTAAATGAGTGACCTCACAAAGATAGAAGTGCAGGTTTGTGTGTGTGTGTTTGTGTGTGTGTGTGTGTGTGTGTGTGTGTGTGTGTGTGTGTGTGTGTGTGTGTGTGTGTGTGTGTGTGTGTGTGTGTGTGTGTGTGTGTGTGTGTGTGTGTGTGTGAGTGTTTGTATCCATAGACCCACACGCATATGTGGTGAGATAACCCTTTGCAGTATTTTTGGAAAATCTATCCCAGCATGCAAGTGGTGAGACACTGATCCATCTGCCGAGGTATCTATTACCAACACTGCGCTCAGCAAGCGGGAGGGTCAACATGTGCAGAAGAGAGACAGAAGAAGGGAAAGAGCAAAGGATTGTTTAGGGAAGGGAGAGGAAAGCAGAAACAAGAGAGATGCAGCATGAGGGAGCAAAGAAATAAGAAACAGAGCGATGGAGGAAGGAAGGCAGGGATAGATGGTGAGGTATTAGTGACTAGAAGTAAGAAATATGACAGCGTCTTGTAAATCACCAAAAAAGGAAAAAAAAAAAAAGGCAACAGATATGAAAGAGAAAGAAAAAGAAAATGCAAAATAGGGACGAAGAGTAAATGCACAAGTGCAGAGAACATGGAGAGGATGAGAATGCTGACGAGGAGGGACATGGGGAACTGCTCAAAAGAAAGAACGGCAAAATACTTGCTTGTTAATAAACACCTACTTCAACACTATAACAAACCATACATTTGAATCATATCAATGAAACTATAGGGAGTGAGGCAACATGTGCAAAACCGCCAAAGTAATTTCCAATAAATTGTAACAAATTAAATTTTGGCTAAAAAGCTCAGCTCACATCTACATAAGCCTGACTCCTTGTGTGTTATAAGAGTCATGGGTTATCACAGGCAAGCAAGTGCTGACAAAACATGCCATTGGCTGAAAAGAAGGAGGAACAGCAAAGGCACAACATACTATTGGTTAGTAATCACGAATATGCTTTTGGCAGTTCCTGGGTCATGTGTGTGTGGTGTGTGTGTGTGTGTGTGTGTGTGTGTGTGTGTGTGTGTGTGTGTGTGTGTGTGTGTGTGTGTGTGTGTGTGCGTGCTTGTGCATGTGTGCGCGTGTGTGTGTGTGCATGTGTGTGTGAATATGTGTGCCTGAAGCAACCAGGCCGGTGGCTACAATTACAGTGACGGATGTGAAAGAACTGGGTCGGCTTCGCAAGAGATCTGCCCCTGGGACGACAAGACCAGCCAGAGCCCTGAATCAATACAGACCACAAGCACTCGCACACCCAGGCACACACACAAGGTTGGATGTGACAAAAATTTACATAGAAACCGAAGGACAGATTTGAATAACACAAAAAGGATGTGTACTACACACCACAAAAATGCAAGCAGGCAAACCGATAAAGCATTTACTTGACACATTTTCAACCTTTTTCGTCTGCAAACACACAGAAAAGTTAATCAAATAAAATCCAGATGAGTCTCTGGCTCTGTGTGCCTGTCTGACTCTGACTCATTGACCTTCACCCCTGCGCACACACAAACACACACAAACTTGTCCTCAAAGCCTCAAAGCCTGTTTCAGGAGCAGTAATGTTCACAGCTCATCCACACATAACTTGGTGATACTCGGGGCCTGTGTTTCTGTTCATGTTACGCGTGTGTTTGTGTTCCCTACCTCTGGCAGAAAGCTTCTTGGTGTTGATGATTTTGGCAGCATACTCCTGTCCGGAGGAGATCTTCACGCACCTCCTGACCACAGAGAATGCGCCCCTGAAATTAATACACACACAGAATCACGTATTAATGTATTCAAAAAGGTCAAAGAAACGATATAAGGTGTGATCTAGACCAGCCGGTGTACAATCAGCAGGTGTTTCAAAACAGGGGCTAAGAAAAGTGAGGCTTATTTGAAAAAGCTTGGCCTGAGTCAGCCTAAAAAAGGTGAACCAGATACTTCATTCTTCTTTTTAATTTGCCAATAAAAGGAGCACGTGTCAAATTATCATAAATCTGACATTCACCGCTGGTTATGACTGCTAGTCTGGATGGATATGTTTCCACGGTAACATATTTAAACCTGCTTCATAAAACAGGGTTCTGTGATTCACTGAAATAAACCTGGCTTGACTAAAAGTCTTGCTTTGTTAAACAGTCCTCAGATGTCATAGATGACTAATCACAATTGTGGCCAAGCTAAAATTTTAAGTTTTACAGGCACAGTTCCATATGAATTTACACCAAAAGTGTAGACTCAGTAGCAATGCAGCTACTCACACAAACCCACTCACCAAAAAACACCTACAGTACACATTATCCTCATCACTACATGGGACCGCTAACACCAACAGAACGTGCTTTTGTTTCAGCCATGTGTTGTTCCGGGGTCTCAGGCACATGTATGACGACCAAAAAACTAGGTCAGCTATATTTGAGGGAGGAGAAGAGCAGAGTGCCGCATCTCTCATCTCTAAATGCAACCATGCAGCGGGCCACCTCAGCTCCACTCAACTCTGCAGCCATGCACGCCGATTTACTATTCAACCTCCATCTCTGACTGCGCATGCCTTTTCTTTCCAAGAGAATCTGCCCCCCCCGGAAAATCCTGTCTAGCCCCAGACAACATCAGAGATATCACCAACGGTTAGACGCACTTGGATATAGACATGAGGCAGGCAAAGCTGGGAAGACTCATTACCTCAAATGAACCCCCTTCTTGCACTTACTTTACTTCTAATGGCTGCCAACTGTGGCATGATGTTAAACCACAGTGTCATATTATTTGGTTAAAATACGAGGAATAAATGAAGCTTTGTACCAATGTAATCACTAGCTACTGCTAAGTATATAGTAATGTGTACCATGACCATGTTATCTAACATCCTCTGGAGTGAGCAGCTTGCCACTAAAGCTTACCTCTAATTTATGGGGGATTTGGTAAAGGAAATGATCATAGCATAACATGTTACATAAGAATTTCACTCGACTATCCTGCATAGTTGGGCAGCATGGCACTGTGAAATGCAGATTTTTAACTGTGTCTGTTAAATGAGTCTGTACAGTCCTACATGACAGAATGTGCAATAACGGCACAGTTAAATTACCCGTGCTGTTGTGTTTCAAAGTTAAAGGCATGCTAGCCGGAACAAGGTGGAGTGTTACCAGCCAAACCATCGGCAGTGAGGATGTTTCTGTGTTTTCACAAGTTAAGTCCAATACGGCTCCAAAATTAGGTGGCATACACTGTACATGACCAGCTTGGAACATCTGATTATGCAATTTCATAAAAATGCTTCACAAAGACGAAAACATTTCTGCATAGGGATGCACAGGAGGGGTTTATGGGCGACCCAAGGTCACATAAGCTCACAACCGTATGTGAGACTAAATATCAACAATTTGAGGATGTTTGTTTTCAAAATGTTGATATAGTGTGAATGTTGTATTTTCATTAAACAGATGTTTTTTTTTACAGCATCTAAATATCTTTTGAAATAATCATTTCAGGTTTATTGAAGCATTAACAATGTCCAGGTACTTGGTCAAAAACATTGTGGTATTTTTTCATTCTATCAGTACCAGCTAGTCTCTACTGTATGTCAGTGTGGGGGAAAATGGTGCTGCACACAGTGAGAGGACCAGGTGAGTTAAAAGGTACTATAAAAGCAATATGGCTGCATTATTAATGACAGATGGTGTAAGATGAACACAGGATAGGATCATAAAGGCAGGGGTCTGAGGCTGTAGACTAGATTTCTTCTTCTTCACTATAAAAAGGCTTCCATCAGTGTATGTGTGTGTGTGTGGGGGGGGTTAAGTTCCTCCTGATAGAACGCTAAGCGGGAGACACTGAGTAACTGGGAGTACACTTGCATCTACTGTATCTGCCCAGGCTGCAGACAACTGGGACTGTGCACCACTGACCACGGGGTTGCACAGTCACACGTACCACGGGCCTGAACTGCAGGTCAGGCACTGCATGAGCACACGAATATACACACACATACAGATATGTATACAAACCTAGACACGCGCCCCCCAAAAGGGGTATAATACTCATCCATGAGCGCGCACACACATGCAGGTACGCGGATCTTTCGCTCCCACCCTCTCTCTCTCTCTCTCTCTCAGGGGTGAGGAATTCCCTGCCTGTGTCTGATAACTGACCGCAGCTCGATGCTCGGCTGGGGGAATGTGTCACCGCCGACTACATGCTGTCGCATTACTGAGTGTGTATTTCTGTCAGGCGGGAGGGGGGAGGACTTGGGGGGAGGGGGGAAAGGAGAGATGGGGGGCACTAAATCTCACCATTCCACGCACCCAGGTGCATTTCACCCCGGTTCAATTTACAGCAAGGGAGCTCCTCGCCCCCCTGTGCCACCCCAAGGGTCGAAATGAAACATCAGTGGCTGCACAGGATGGAGGCGAGTGACGCCGCGCTCGACTCGACATCTTCCTTCCTAATCACGAAACGTAAGCGGGGTTTCAAATGCAGGATTGAGTCAAACGGGATGCCATTGCACGGGCCTGCATGGTACATGATAGCGTATTTAGCCACCCCTGCAGCGTAGGCTCCATGACTACACTATCAGCAGAGCGCACACGCACACTCACAAAAAACGCACAGACACACAGAGCCCGGAATCCACATCCTTAAGACAGGGCGGCCTATTACATAATAGGCTGGCATTTCAAACGGGGATGATGCCAGATGATAAAAAACATGCGTCCTTACTTCCCCAGCTCCTCGAACAGCTGATATTCGTCGGTAAATCTCGTGCAGATCGTTAACGCCATCCTGAAGGAGTTTGCCAAGGGGTGTGCGGAGAAGCGGAGGAGGTGCACTCACAAACAGTATCCACCACGCACAGTCGTCAACACTGCCCGGTTTTGTCCTGGACCTGCACGCCGAACGGAGGGAATCATGCACAGCTGGGGCGCATCGGCAGGAGCTCTGGTGGGATGATTTCTGCGGCAAAGCACTGCCTGCGCGAAAGCTTCCGTCTGGGCGATACCGTTTGCTGTGGCTTTATTTCCTTCACATGCAGCAGCTTGTCAGAGGTCGTGGACGCAGCATTTTGTGTGCATATCGCTGTCTCTGGTGCATGTCAGTCCAGCGCGTTGTCTCTCTGCGCGCCTCAGACGCCGCACTACCGCACCTACCCCTGGCAGTGGGCTCAGCCCCACCCCTTTGCCTGCATCCTCACACAGGCCAATAACAAGCATCTAATAATAATAATAATAATAATAATAATTTCTGAAAAGAAGATGGCCAGATTGTTTATTTAAAACGAAATTTAGCAGGAACACACAGGGAACACTATACGCTCTGGAGCTGGCAGCTGAAAGAAGTCGTTTATTTAAACATTCATTAAATTATTGTTAATACAAGGCTGAAGCAAAAGTAAGGCATTGTATCAATGCTCAGTTTTTACATGTTTTCTTAAAGTTGGAGTTGTTGATTTGTTTGATTATTTTTTTTTGCTAATCAGGGCAAAGTAAAGTTGTTGCTTAGTTCATTAATTCATCCGACCAGAAGTCGACTTTTGACACGAGATCACGAGTTGAATTAATATTTATACAGCGCTTAGAGTTCACTAAATTCATTCAAGTATCTAATCAAACATGCATATTAGCGGACTTCCGGGCATTCATTGCTCAAGAGTTTAAACTCCCCAAAGACCCCTCTGTTTATAGTTTGAAGTAAACAGACAAGATTCAAAATTGCTCTGTCTGTAACACATCCTAAGATGTCATGGTTGTTGCTTAGCTTAATAATCAAAACAATGCTCACCATGATGAAGGTTCATATTAAATTCAGTTTATACTGAATAAATTCTTAGTCCCATACAGCTAATGTGAGTAACCTCATGTGAAGTCATTGAGATACAGGTTGGAGGCGTTGAAGTGTATGTTCCAACTGTGGGAAGTTTTTCACAGCAAATGAGCCTGCAATTCATCAAACTTGAAAATGTAGGTAAAAATTGGTGGGAATCACCGATCGCTGTGCTGATTCCAGTCCCTGACCATGCAGCTCGTTCACTGAGCGGCCACCGCACCTCAGTACATACAATGGTAGGTGAATCGATCCCCATTCAAAGACACTTCAGTAGGTCCGACAGTAAATGAACAGTTCACCGTTCATGTGACAGTGCAGCACTGAATCTGATCCATCTTCAGTTCAGCAGCACGTCCAGTCTGTTGCTAGTCCAAGCTGTGGCGTTGAGTCCAGTACAAAATATACATATATATATATATATATATACATACTATATATAAATATACTATACAAGTAAATAAGGTCAATATCTCAGCAGCCTGTTATTTAAGACTGAGCTATGAAATAAGGATTGTCTTTGTGGCTTTCGCTCTCTGTTAATATGCTCATACTTAAATTGACTCAAGGCCACAGGGGAACTTACATCTTGAAGTTGAACATGCTTAAAATGCTTTAAAGTACAGGTTTATTTATCCATGTGACAATAAACTCAGGGCAAAGCCCCTGTGGCAAGACAGTGAGGTCATTACACATGCAGCATCACATGCTGTGTAATAATGACTACAACTTCCTCTTGGCACTTATTCAGTTCCTCCATGAGGCACTCCAAGCAATTCCTCACGTGTATTAAAGAGTTTTTACTGAGAGAATATTGAATTATTAGTTATTTTTGTGTTATAAAACACATGTGAAAATTTCTGTGTAAGACTTCACATCAATTTTAAAATGATAAATTAAAGCCTTAAGGAACAAAATTTCTTCTATTTGTCTTATTTACTGTTTTTTATTTACTGTGCATATTATTGGTTATTTATAATCCATTATGCCTGAATTCAGGCAATATTCTAAAATTAGTGGCAAAGAAAAAAACAATATACATGCGAATATATCAGTTATGAGAAGCTTTAATTCTTGATTGATCTTGGAAATCTCATGACTACATCCTTGCAACAGACATGTGGCATGAAAGGCTACTTAATAATACCCAAGATAGACAAAAGAAAGCAATTCCATTTTCATTTTCATTTAACTTATTTTAATTTATTAACAGATTAACAATCAGACCAAAGAAGATACATATCATAAATACATCAATAAATATGTTTGAATACATAAATTAGATACAAAAGAAAAGTGATCCAGTTTTACGTTATACAGGAGCAGCCAAAATCGGTTCAAAGAGCTATTGACTACAACATACATAAATGACATAGAAACAAGAACAGACTTGTTAATAAATAGCATGTTTGATACAAACATAACCTGAGAAGATGAGTTCTGTTTTCCATTTCAACAGCTCATCAGGACATTAAGCAGTCCCCTGGTATTAATAGGAAATGAGGGGAATGACTGTATCATCTGATCAGACAAATGCGTTTGGGTACTTTTCATTTGTCTATAAACCCCTCAGACTCATGAAAGTCGTCCCTCGCCATCTGATCAGCGTCTTCTGCTGCAGAGAAAAGAAACACAAGAATAATTATTTTGTGCCTTAAAAGTGGACTCTGACATGTTCTGTGACATTATCCAGTTGAATCATGAAACTAGACTATTGTGTCTGAGTGCTCTTGTACTGTATGATCGACCTGTACTTACTTGGACAGGATCTTGTCAATCACTCTCTTCACCCAGGGAGCCGCTGGGTCTAGGCAGACCTCTACGCCTGTTTTTTTCAGAGTGGCACTGCAACACCAACAAGACACAAAGATGCAGTCAGAATATGCAGACTTAGAGGAAACTTTCATGCCAAAGCCAACAAGTGGCAATGACAAAATCTCAAAGTACCAACATATCTAAATGGGATGATTGCTTTGAATTGAGGTCTTACATGATCTCAGTTTCCTCGCAGTGAGAGTTGGCAGGAATCAGCTCCACCTTCTCAATGTGGCGGCCGATGGGTTTGCTCTCCGTCTGGATGCATCGGCAGTGCAGCTCCACTCCTGTGCTTCTCAGATTCATCCCTGTTAGGACACAGGAGTCACATATGGTCAGGAAGTGCAATAGTGTTTGCTGGTGGCTTTCCATGCATTGAGAAAAAGAGGGCAACAAAGTAGTGACAGTTCAGTTATTGAATAACAAACTAATCTTACCTTCACTGATGGCCAATGAGGCCAGAAGCACCACTGTAGCAGTTACGATGACTCTGCTGCTCATCATTTTTGCCTTTTGCAAAATTCTGCAACAACTAAACCACTAAAAAATAAAAATGTCCTTCAGAAAGCCCTCTGAGGAACACTGAAGCACTATGTAAATGAAAAGTAAAGAAGTTGTTTGACTTCTGCAGTATTCTTCTTATTTTTGTGCAGTTCCCTCTCTCCTCTACTTTCCTTTTCTCTGTTCAACTGCTTTCTCGCTCTGCCGTTTGAATCTAGCGCTGAAGAGGACTCCTCTTATAGCTGGCTCCTGGAAGTGAGTCATTTCCCAGGCTACCTCAGGTTGCGTAAGCTGGGACTCTTGGCAGCTGAGTGGGAATTTACACTGTTAGGATTTGAATGAAATCTGTTCTTTGTAGCTCATTGGTCAACATTTGTTACCAATTCAGAGTTACCATCTGGAAAAACACAGTGACTAAAAGTCTGTAATAAACCAAGTAATGTGAAAGGACTGCTTGAGTGAAATTCTTGCAAATTAGGTAAAGGTTATGATTGCTGTTGATGGTTTATTGCACCATTACTCATGCAAAGCTCACATTTTAGAGATTGATCAACTGACAACTGATTCACACTGAAGAAGCGATAAAATGAGCAATTAGAATAAATGTGTGACTGAGTGTATGACAAATAATTGTCATAATTGTCATCTGGAACGGAAATTTGTTGCACAAAGCCCTTCACGTACTTTTTTCTAGCCTGTCTCTCATATACTCTGAAAGCTACTTTTAAAAAAATAACAAGAATGCTCCAAACGCTGCCCTGCATGCATTGCCATATTTGTTGCTGTTAAGTTCAATAATGGCAAGTCCGTGTCAAACACCTTATTTCTCAGGAACAGGAGCTAACTAATGCCTAAATTCTTCAAGGTGAATCCTGTGTACATACAGTACCTGCACACCTGCTTAATGTGCACTAAAATGCTTCACAGAACTTGTTAATGCTTTCTGCTGGTATTTAGAAAGAAGCAGAGAGAATGATGCTGTCTGATACAAGTTTTGTTTTCAACTCATTCCCAAAAAATACAACATACAATGCGGAAATTTTAGAAACAGTTTATGAACACTAAATATAATCTAAAAGAGGAACTTTGTACATTAGTGCATCATAGATTCAAAAGCACATTATTGCAAGACAATATCACTCATCAAAAGGACATGTCCTGCTAGACATACATGTGACTTGAGTAACGCAGCTCCAGAGGACGTGCCAAAAACCTCCAAGGGACTAAAGCCTGACACAGCTCAACAAGCTCAAACAAGCATCTGAGCAGAGTTATCACGTCACTACATCCACTGTCACAAAGCACAAAGACTTATGGAGTAACTTCTGAACAAGGGGGGCAATCTTGTGGTTCTGACACAGAAATTCTTCGGTTGTTCCTCACATAAACAATATGCGTTGATTGAAAGATTTAATCAGAAGACATGATCCCAAAGTCTGTTTGTTAAAAGTATAACAATTTAGTTTTAGTCATTTTATTATTGAAGAAGAACTAGAATGAATCTCAGAAAGGCCCGAAATATACAAATAAATCCCATCTAGAACTTCTTTTTTCGGTTATCTCTGCTTTTCTGGTCAGCACATTTGGTGAAATAGAGGATGTGGTGAAGTTCACTAAGAAGTTTTTTTTCTTATACTGTTTTGAATTCGCTCATTTGAGATGAGTGAAAATTTCATGACAGGCAGCATGTGACCAGATTAAAGTAGGAAACATACTGTATGACCATTTTTGGTTTTCCCCAAAATTTACTCTGTGGTGCAAAGTGTTAATATCAGATGATTTTTAAAATAAACAATATAATGAAGAAGGAAGTGATTAGGGTCTGTGCATTTATGGAATTTCATGTTTTTATGTCCATAACAAAAGCAATGGAAAATCAAAAACACTTGTACAGATATATAAGATTTAATTTTGTAGAACAGGATCAATTTCACTCAAACACACACACACACACACACAAGCACGCACACACACACACACACACACACACACACACACACACACACACACACACACACACACACACACACACACACACACACAATAGAGGAAACAGGCTCTGCAGCTTGGTATCACAGAGGAAGTATTGTGAAATTGTTTTTAACAGCATGAAACTTTCATTATTGCAGATTAAAGACGCACTTACTTGTTATAAATCTGTCAAACACTGACTCAACTTTAAAGTGGCCCTGCCTTGTGATCATGGTTAAAACATGTTACTGTTAAACATGATCCTAGTTATCCCCTACATTTCCCTCTAGTCCCTTCATGAGGGGCTTGGGGCCCCTTCATGATATGGTTTACAGCTGCTGGGTGTTTCATCCTAATGATGAGTGGTGATCCCCTGACTTTTCAGACGGCCTGCATTAGGTCAAAGTTTTTTCTCATCTAGTCAAATATCTCAATGGATTGGCACATACATCTAGCACAGAGTTTAATATTTCCCAGAGGATTGCGCCAGCAGGTTGACATTTGAAATTTAGGACTAATTCGCATGTTGGAAGTGTTAGCATTCACAACAAAAATATTCTCAACCTTACCTGCAACACAGCTCAGGAACAGACTGTGCAAGACACAGATCTGAGGAAGGCTACAAAAAAAAAAAAAAAAAAATTTGCTGCATTGAAAGTTCCCAAGAGCACAGTGGCCTCCATAATTCTTCAATGGAAGAAGTTTGGAACAACCAGGAGACCTCCTAAATCTGCCTGCCCAGCCAAACTGAGCAATCAAGGGAGAAGGGCCTCAGTAAGAAAGGTGATCAAGAACCCAATGGTCAGTCTGGCTGAGCTCTAGAGATCCTGTGTAGAGATGGCAGAAACTTCAAGAAGGACAATGATTGCTGCATTCCACCGATCTGGGCCTCTCCTCAGTGAAAGTCACATGAGAGCTGGCTTGGCATTTGCAAAAAAGAACCTAAAGAACTCTCAGACTATGAGAAACAAGATTCTCTGGTCTGATGAAACCAAGATTGAACTGTTTGGCGACAATTCCAAATGTCATGTCTGGAGGAAACCAGGCACCGCTTATCACCTGCCCAAAACCATCCCAATGGTGAAGCATGGTGGTGGCAGCATTATGCCTTGGGGGGTGTTTCTCAGCAGCAGGGACAGGGAGACTTGTCAGGGTTAAGGGAAAGCTGAACAGAGCAAAGTACAGAGATATCCGTATCCAACCTGACAGAGTTTGAGAGGATCTGCAGAGAACAATAGCAGAAAATCCTCAGATCCAGCTGTGCAGAGGTTGTGGCGTCATACCGAAAAAGACATGGCTGCAATCTGTGCCAAAGGTGCTTCAACTAAATACTGAGTAAAGGGCCTGCATACTTGTGTCAATGTGATATTTCAGTTAACTTTTTAATAGATTTGCAAAAAATTATATAATTCTGTTTTCGCTTTGCATTATTATTGAGTGTAGATTGATGAGGGAAGATTTGAATTTAAATGATTTAGCATAAGGCTGCAACATAACAAAATGTCAAAAATTGAAGGGGTCTTAATACTTTCTGAATGCACTGTAACACCTCCTTCAGCACTGATACAACTTAGCATAACATTGCATAGTGCAGTAAGGTACTGCAAAGCATTCGATAACATACAGTAGCTTATATATAGCTTATATATTGTGTAGTAGAGTTTAACACCGTACATTTAGAGAGAGGTTGCTCTGTCTTGAATGGCATTCTGCCTGATAGCATCCACTATCACTGCCTTATCATAAAGCATGGTTCAGAAACCAACCTTCGGCACTTGCTTGCAAAACACTACATATTGATGCTGAATACAAAAGACCAAGTTGATTGGGATGAAAACAGGAGCTGGGAAAATCAGGAATGAGTCATGAACTTGTCATTACCAAATTGTTGTTTTTGTCTTTGTGTTTAAAATGTAAGCCGATAGGAATGCTTGCGCATTCGTGTGTTGCTTCAGCATAAGAATGTTCCATTTTAATATGTATACAATAGCAAATAACTGGTTTCACTTAAACAGGTTTTGGACTGTAGATAATATTGATGACATACATGTTCAACATTGGGAAGCTTACCAAATGGGCACTCAGAGGTAGCGTGCCTCTGGGGTTTTTAGGAAATGTCATGGAGTTTTTTTTAATTTACAAATTGCGGGCCAATGGCTTGAGAATTGACTGTTTTTTTCCCTTTCAAACAAAACTTTTAGTTGGGGTGTCATTCTGAGTGTGACTGGCCCCGCAGGAGACTGCATTCCTCCAACAGGCCAGGACAAGCTGGCTGGCTTGTCATAACCTGCCCCTATACAACAAATACAGATGACATATGTCAAGACTTTTAAACTTATATTTGCATGTATATTACATAAGTATACTTAAGCTTTAGTTTTACACAGCAATTATTTTCATTGACGTAAATACTAAGTTTTTAAAATAAATTGTCTTACTCTTGCTCTTTGTGGGTTTTCCAGGTAATTAAAGATTTTTTTATCTGGAAACTCATTTCTACATGTTATGTGTTTGAATGAGAACAGAAGTGAAAATGTTCAGTGATGTTGCAAGGGGTTTTGAAGTTACAAATCAAGAGAGGATGTTTAGAAATCCAGAAATAAAAGAATATGAAGACATAGATGATACAGTTTGATGCAGACATCTTAATTCCAGATGATTCTCTGTTAATTTTCATGAGCTGCAGCAGTACAGATCCAGCTTTTATGGGAAAATGATTTTCACACATGAATATAAACCTTAAAAAGAACAGGAGAACATTTAAAAGTTTCATGAGTTCCCTAGGCACAAATATCCAAACTCCAGATTTCTTCTTGCTATATCTCCTCAGAGATAACTCAAGGTAATTGTTTAAGAAAACATTTCATAAATTCACCCAGGCTTGCTCACTAGAACAGTGCATAAATATTAAATTTCCACTGACTATTGTCATCATAGTACCAATAAATCTACATAACCCCATTAATGAGAACTGCTTCCCATGGGATAACAGTAACATTAACAGTACTAAATGCACAAACTTAGTCCAGAAAAAATAAATGCTCCACTTATCCTTGGAATTGTTGAGAAAAACTTGGTTTCTTGGAATAAGAAAGGGAGGGAGCAGGGAAGGAGAAAAAAGGGTTTACAGAGTAGACTTGCATCACAGTCTACAACTGCAAAGGGAGGAGCTGAGCTTTATATGAATTTTTGCAGTCTACTGACCAACACCAGTTATAGAAATTAGACTGTATCTCTGACTTCAGCTTCAGAGCAAATATGTCTATCATCACGACTGTGGCACTCCTGGTTTTCCTGGCCATTCCTGAGGGTGAGGCTAATCTGTCTATCACTGTTAAAATATAAGAATAGTTGTTTCTTGGAAATTTGCACTTAATGCCTTACTTGCTTTGTTGCCAGCATGCATGAGCTCTGTTTATTTTTCGTCTAGTGCCTTTTTCTGATATGCGTTTAGAATTCAATGTCCTCATCCGACCTCTCACAACCTCAGGTATCAGTCAGGGGGATCAAGGGGTGATCCTACGATGTCGATGCATCACCAAGGAGAAAAAACCCATTGGACGTTACATTGGAAAGGTGGAGGTGAACCCTGCAAGCTCCCACTGCAAAGACATTGAGATTATGTAAGCTCCAGGACCAAAGTTTGTACAGTTTTTTCTGTTCATTTGTAATCAAACACTTGAACGCCTGAGGCGATTACCTGTGTCTGTATGGGTCTGGTGTACTATTACGAGATCTTACACTATGTGTAATGTCTCTGATCTGTCTTTGGACCTGCAGTGCCACTCTTAAAAAGGATGGGCAAAAGATATGTCTGGACCCTGAAGCTCCATGGGTCAAAAAAGTGCTTGCGAGGAAACCAGCTGAGTAAGTCAATCTTCACTGTATTTTTGTGAATGTGGGAATAGATTACCATGAGAAAAATGCTATATTTGAACCCCTCATCTTCAGGGTAAGCAGTTGAAAGCAACAAGATTGCACACAAATGTATTTTGTTACCTTGGTGTTGACTGAAAGGCATCTCTGGCTAGTTCATGGCAGTAGTATACAAAATTATTCATTGTTTTGACACACTTTGTCACAGATCGGGGAAAGATATTGATGTTTGCATTAAAAGAATTAAGTTATCACTTCCCATTTCACATTTCAAGATGCTGGTTCATAAGTCATTAACTGGGGTGGGGCTGGCCAGCTGCTAAACATCACAGGCAGAAGCTACCTTCCAGTTTACAATAATGGAGCAGTCTACTTCATAAAATTGTCTTCAAAATTGAAAAAAACAAAACAAAACAAAAAATTGAAATTATAGTTAAAATCCATCAAACTCCTTTACCAATACATGGTAGTGAATTTCAAGCTGTCATAAAAATTTTACTTAATTCAGAAACTCGTACTTTGAACTCATTAAATTGTGATGATAAAGTGAGCAAATAGTCATCTGCCAACAATTTCATATTCAGTATGTGTAAGTTAAGTTAGCTAGCCTACCCTATAATAAATGTCTTTTTTTTTCTCTTTAGGCAGACTCCTTGAAGAACAAACCTTAACAGATTGGGGTTAGATGGAAAGAGGGACACATTTTCATCACCACTGAAGTTCAAAGTGGATTAGTGTATGGACTGTACTTATGGAGCACAAAGAGCTGGTATTGCATAATGGAATCTTTCCCACATGGCAGCTGTGATACTCAAGAGCATGTGCCTATATCATCTACCCAACTTTTGAATTGTCCCGAGTGCAAGCGAGAAAAGAAGGAGTGCTGAAACAAGCCTATATTCTGAAGAATATGTTAAACATCATATGTCTACTTACTTTCAAAGAGCTATTGTATTTCAACTATGAAGCAGGCTAAATGGAAAAAAAACTGTAAAAATAAAAAATTAAAAACTGTAGGGTAAATGTACAATAAACAGGTGTATTCTGTTAATAAAATTCTGTTCCTTATGATTTAATACTCAGCACCATGGAAATAATATGGGCACAAACTGAACATAGATGGAATATTTGAAGACTGCAGTACAGAAGTAAATTCAACAGCAGTGTCTGTGTACAAACTTGTTTCCGGTGTTGTTTTAATGTATTATGTTACACATCCAAAATACAACACTAAGTGTCGGCTACCATGGAACTGTGGAAACACTATGTTGAATTTGATATTGTCTACAATATTAAACCTGACATTTTCTAGTTGGACTCCACATTATTGTCCCCCTGAGGTCAGACAAGATCCCAGTATTTTGTGTCTTGAAAGGGCATACAGAATAACTCACCAAATTGTGTTTTCAAAAAGCATGTTCAACAAAAGGGTTGTCTGAAAGAGCACTGTGTTCCACTTAACACTGCTATGTCCCTTAACACATTTTGTGTGTCCTGCATCATAGAGACATAAACATTGTGTGACTGTCCCTTCTTCTCTGCTAAACATTCTCATTTTTTAAGGAGGTCATTTTGCTGTTTTTAATGGAGAAATCACGATAAAATTTTCTGAAAGTACAGGTTGGAAAGCAACACTTTAAACAGTGTTTAATGGGTTGTGTCACGTGGGCATAAATTCTCAGTGTTAAGACATCGCCACCTCGTGGACAAATGTGCACACCATAAAGACTACTCTACTCCTTCAATGGCAGCCGACATGACTGAAATTCTATGATTTTAGAGCAACATTACCCCAAAGCCAAACAGTCTCTCACTGTATCATTTAAAGAGATTTAAAAAAAATATTTGGCTGCTGTGCAGCTGTATGTAATCACCAAGGACAAGAGACAACAAAAGCATTATATTGCTCTTCTTAAAACTGGATGTTGTGCTGTTTGTGATGCAGTAAGCAATGCAACCTCAGACTCCATCCTTGGTGACATAGGTAAAAGAATAAAAAATGTTCCTGCTTTTCAAGGCCATTCATCATATCATTGCTGCTGCTTCTGGCAAAGACTACCTGCCGCCTGAATTTGTTATTATGCCCTTTATTCTAAAGAAAGTCAACTGCATTCGACCCTTTCTTGTGTTTATTTCTACTTGACATATATGGCATAAATAGATGGAATCACCGAGTCATAAAGTATAGTCTAAATAGTCCCAGAGACCATAGTCTTAAACTATGCCACAACACGAATGTGTTTATCTTTACAAACTCATATGAGCAGCCAAGCACTGTCAAAACCCACAGAAGTTTATTTCAAATTCAAGCCCAAATCCCAGAGTTTCCAAAGATACTAAATAAATTTGCCACCTTCTCATGCAGCAGTGGGATCTTACCTCCAACAAGTTCATCCCCCAGTAAGGGAGAAAAAACAACAACAAAAAACAAAACAGTAAAAAAGCTGGTTAGGACGGCTGAAGCCAGAGGACTACTGGTGCTAGCAACAGCATAGCGAAGCTGCTGCCTTCTTTCCATTCTTGTAGAAAAGGAAACTTTGAAAAGTGTTGATGAAACAGGATTTTCATGTTTCCTGTTAAAACACGTTAACATTTCAGTTTTTTTACTGCACACAGGGTGCAGTGTATTTCTTGGTACATGTGTATAAGAAGTGACATTGTTTATAAATATGTGCACCACTCATCTGTGCATCATCCACATCTACCTTCAGAAAAATACAGTCCCTTTGTTTCTCTGACATTTCCTGAGGAAATGGGAAATTTGAATTTATTTATGCAAGCACTGTAAAGAACAGAGATAAACAGAGAAAGTGACAAAGACCAACCAATCTTACTATATAGAATGGGAGTCAGACAAAGGAGGAAACTAAGAGTGAACTGTCCTGTCATTTCAGATCCAGCCATTCCCGCCTATCCTGCAGTAACCCCAGTGTTCCCACCATTCCTCTCACTATACCTGTTCCCCATGCCATTATCGGCTTAGTAGTATTTAAACCAGCCCATTTCCCTTCTTTCTCTGCCACCCATACATAACAGCCTTTTTCTGCCTTACAGTACCAGCCTGCCTTATGGACTGTTGCCCATCTGCCCCTGTTTGGATAAGTGTTTGTGTTTTTGTTTTGGGTTTTTTTTTTTGTTTTTTCTGTCTTTGGCTCTGCCTGACTCTTGCTTGCATTCAATCTCAAGTAAACCTGGACTATTTTTTTGGGGTCCGAACCTTGTTTCCTGATCCATTACACTTAGGAAACCACTGCCTGGAGTCCATGACCTAATCAAATCACTTTGTGCCTTGGGAGAGCTGCAGTGAAATTTTAACCACTAACCCTCCTCAAGCCCTCCCAAACCTAGGCAGAGGAACCTATCAGGCCATCTGAGTCAGACATTTGGGATCCAGCTGCAAGTAACAAACTTACTTTGAAATTGGGTTGGATTATTTGTCTTGGTGTACACCACTGGGCTGTAAAAGCCACAACCACCCACTTGCTTTGTCAGAGCCTTGCCAAAGTCTTTTTGCTGCGTGGAGGCCCGGTAGTTTACTGTTCGGTCAAAACTGTATACACTGACTTTTTTTTTTTATTAAATGCAAAGTTCAAGTTTACTATCAATATTATTAATTATGTCATGCACAGCGCGGACACCCTACTGAGTCTTGCTGCAGGGGTTGCATTTACCTCTTTTCACCTTGTATGCCTCAAGGTTTTGCATACAACCATATGTCAATGACAGATGGCGCCCACCTTATGGTTTATTCTCAACTACTGGCCGATAATTATTTGAAATTGAGCGTGAGCTTGAGCAAAACGTTTCCACAAGCCATTAAAAGAATGGGCGAATCTAGCCCTGAAATATTTGAGTACTGAGACGGCAGCGTACTCTACCAGGAGTATGGCGGCCTCGGCTGGAGGCAGGCGTGACATGCGCAGTGGGGGTGAAGACGGCCGGTTGGACGTATGCAGGGTGCGCGTCTTTAACAACAGCGCTAACATCAGAACTTCTTCCGTCAGGTGAACGCCCACTCCCGGGCAGCGAAACGCGGGGCCAGCTCTCCTGTTTGTCGCGTGGTCTCCTGCCGTAAATTGGAGGAAAACGTCTGAACTCCGTTTCGATGGCCGTCACGGATTGTTATGAACTCTGGAAGCGGCGAGGGAAAGTCACCGTCGCAGCCATGTAACGCCAAGGTCTGACGATGTGCAGGGACATCCATGCAACTGCGAAGTGGTAAAAGGTGAGGCTTTAATTTTTGACGGACGCGACGCTTTGTAGCTAGCGTTGGTCTGCTCAGTTCTGATGTTGTAGCTGCCGTTAGTCGGCTACAACATCGAGGTTTGCACGTACCCAGCGTTACCTCGCTAGCTAACCGTCATTAATCGTGTCCAGACTTTCATCGCGATATCGCAGGCCTGTGTACAGATGTTAGTTACGTAAAATAAAATATCACTAACGTTACAGGATTCACGACATCGTGTCCCGTTCGCTCTGTGTTGTTTCCCTGTTAAAATGACAGTGTGGCTAGTTACAGTAACAGCTAGCCATCGTAGCACTGATTATGTATTTGCTTGTTTATCTTTATTATTGTTGTGTAACGATCGGCGCCAGCGGTTTCCAGTTGCCTGATGCGCGTGTGACCGAGTTTCCAGGTGCGCCACCCGTCACGGGGCTCTCCGGCCGGTCTCTCTGCTGCCATGGAGGTGGGCAGCCTCCCCGTGGAGCTGTGGAGGGTTATCTTGGCCTACCTTCCTCTTCCTGACCTGGGTCGCTGCTGCCAGGTGTGCCGTGCCTGGCGGGAGCTCATCCTCTCCCTGGATAACACCCGCTGGAGACAGCTCTGCCTGGGGTGCCCTGAGTGCCGTCATCCCAACTGGCCCAGTCAGCCCCACCTAGAGCCCCCATCCTGGAGGGAGGCCCTGAAGCAGCACGCCCTGGCCACCCGCACCTGGACTCAAAATGGGCCAGAGCTCCAGTCTTCTGCATGCCTCCTATTTTTCCGTCGTCGAAAAGACCGCAGGGTTTGGCATGTGGGGCCTGGATGCGAGTTTGAGACCCTACGTGGGGCCCTCGGGGTGGTGGGGCCGTATGACCGTGTGGTTCTCCATCCAGGCGTATATGAGGAGCAGGCTGAGGTGGCGTTGAAGGTGCCGGTGGAGCTGGTTGGGCTGGGCCGATTGGGCGAGGTGGCCCTCCTGGTGTGTATGGAGCAGCAGTGCCCCACTGCCAGGCTGTGTAATCTGGTGTTCATGCCACCCTGGTTCTCCACTGTGGTCTACAAGGTGAAGTAATAGCTTGTGGTCATGGTTTCTTCTTACAGCAATGACTTACCAACTGTCCAGAGCAACCTTGTAAGGCTGCAACTTATAATTGCTTTCATTATCAGTTGATCTGCTGATGATTTTCTCCATTAATTAGTGAATAATTTTGTCTATAAGATATCAGAAAATAGTGAAGATGCCCATCACAGCTTCATCAATGTGAAGCACTGAAAATGCTTTCTCTGTCAATCAACAGTCCAAAACTTTAAAACATTCAGTTTACTGTCACAAAAGACTAAAAAGCAGAAAAATATCACATTTGAGATCCTGGAACTGGCGAGTGATTATTAATGATCAGAATAGTTGCAGATTATATTTCTAATCACTTAATTAACTGAACTAGTTCTACATTCCTGTATCCTACAGTATCTTAACTATATCAGTTGCAATTATATTTATTTCTTTGCTGAATCTCTCTGACTCCACCCTTTCTCGCCTTGCTTTGCTCTAGACATCGTGGGGTCACGTCCAGCTAGATAACTGCAACTTTGAGGGGGCTCAGTTGCAAATCCGCGGCCCAGGAACCTGCCAGGCTCGCTTCTGCTCCTTCTCACAGGGCAGCTCTGCCCACTTGCTGGGTGTTGTCCTCAGTTTATTGGACAGCTGTGACTTTTCGGGAAGTGACACAGCTTCAGTGACTGTGGAAGGTCCTCCAGTGTCAGAAAGGAACTGGGCTTGTAAACACTTGGCTGCCCTGGCCAGGACGTTCCCATCTTGTGGCGTGTCTGGGAATAACAATAGCTCTCAGAGAGGCCCTCTGGCTGGCTCCACTGGTGGGCGTCAGCCTCCAGGTAATAATGTCAAAAAGGAGCATGTGAGCTTAGAGGACTGGCAGAGGATGACTGGGGTAAATGCAGTGTGTCAGGGCACAGTGATTGAAGATGGCTGGAGTGATTGCGAACATAGCGAGGGAGAGGAGGAAAGCCGAGATGGAGAAAAAACCAACAACACCAAAAACCCATTTACATTTGATTACAAAATTCCATGTGACAATCATGGCCTGTCTCATTTGCTCAAGCCCCGGCCAGATGGCTCTCTGCCACTGGCCTCCTCCCCGGATCCCCCACCTGTGACCCCTGAACCCCTCACCCTTCAGCAGGAACTAGAGAGGGACCCAGAAGCTCAGATGTTGGCAGCGTCCAGCCTTGGCTGCATCCTCAGACGCTGCCTCTTCAGGGAAGGGAAGGGTGGTGTGCATTTGTCTAATTATGGACAAGCTCGCCTGGAAGGCAATGTTTTCCGTGGGCTGAACTACGCCGTCCGCTGCATCCAGAACTCCACAGTAAATAAATCATAATTACTTTGTTTCAGACTAATAGAATTTTACTTAAATGTATCTTAACACATTTCGATTTCCCACATTCAGTTAGTTTTTTTTTTAACGCAGGTGTCATTTGAGTAATGTATCAAGTTAAGGAAGTAGCCCAGATCATGAGTAATTAAGCAGCAGTTTCCTATTCAAACTGTTACTTGAGCCGCCTCTTTCTCTCTCACCTGCTTCAGATAGTGATGCTGAGAAACGAGGTGTGTGAGTGCCGTGCGTCAGGTGTGTTCCTGCGTCTCTCAGCTCAGGGCCTCATTGCAGAAAACAACATCCACTCAAATGGAGAGGCGGGGCTGGACATCCGAAAAGGGGCTAACCCCATAATTATGGTAACTGCTGTGCCACTGTCTATTGAAGTCAACGGTTTCTAAAAATACAAACAATGCCCACATTTGACAAATTTATCTTAACCCAAGGTCCACTTACTAACTATTGCCAGAGCTTTCAACAGAATCTGACAGTCAGTTGTCATGGGATTTATTGGGGTACTTTTGATGTCCCAATCCCAAATTGCACCCTTGTAAACTGTTAAATAACTCATTGTATGAGGCAGAGAAGCTGCTTTGGTTTCATATTTAAAAAAAAAAAAAAAAAAAAAGGGGGGGTCCATAATAAACCAGATTGATGCAGACATTGCATTTGATTAAAATATTCAGTAGGTACATTTCCAAATGTAACTGCTCCTAGTTCATAGCCTCTTCTACTCCATTCTGACAGTCTCATTCTGTCTTTCAATCCCTAGTGCAACAAAATACACAGTGGTTTGCGTTCTGGGGTTGTTGTCCTTGGCAATGGAAAAGGTTCAATTCGGAGCAACCAGATCTATAACAACAAGGAAGCAGGCGTGTATATTCTCTTCAGTGGGAATCCTGTGGTTAGGTATGTGGGACTCCAGAAACCTCTTACTTTCCAGGAATGTGCAAGTTTTGTTTTACTCACAGCTTGGATATTATTCTGGGCTCATACAGCGTTTGTACAGAGGTTTTTTTTTTGTTTTGTTTTTTTTTTTGTTTATTTTCAGTAAGGACAAAATGCAGCTATTTGAAAGCATAGCTGTTTGTTTTTTTTCTTTTTCTTCTATTGCATCGATTTAAAACAGTATTGTTGAGCAATCAGTGTTTGAAATGGTAACTACAACAGGCCCTTTTCACAGCATGCGTTTTGACTTTTCATAGTAGAAGCAATGTCTGGTTTATTCAAGGGCGTATTGATCATCAGCCCTAGATTATAAAGGAAGGATTGTGTACCATATATGCAAATTTCCATATAGACCTTAAAATACTTACTACAAACACTTGTGGTGCTGTATGGCCTGACTAGCAACTTCACAATCACCCCCTGCTACTGTACAGCATGTTGCTTTACATAATCTTGCATTTTACAATAAAAGTGTGTTATAAGTTATGCAATGTTGTACGATAAAACAGGAGTACTAGTTGTAGTGTGTCTACAACCAGCTATCAGCTAGAACCCAGAGTTAATATAACTACCTGGTAATTAATTAACTCTGTGTTATCACAGCAGATTTAGTTAACGACACACAGTCTGAAGTTGTTCAGTATGTGCTCCTATTCTTTCTGTTTCTCATAGTGGGAATCACATCTTCCAGGGCCAGGCAGCAGGGATTGCTATAAATGAGAATGGCAGAGGAATGATAACAGGTGTATAAGTGGGTCTGTCCCACCTCCTTTTCCACATTACACATCAGCATCTTAAATAGGTTTTTCACCGTCACTCATTGCTTTGCCAATAACAGAAAGTAATAGCACTACGTGTGGTTATTATGTACTGACATTTACATTTCTAACCGAATTTTTACATACAAATGCATTTTAATTTCCAGAGAATGTGATCAAAGAGAACCAGTGGGGGGGTGTAGACATCCGCAGAGGTGGTGACCCCATCTTGAGGAACAACTACATCTGTTATGGCTTCTCAGACGGAGTGGTGGTGGGAGAGAGAGGACGTGGACTGATTGAGGGAAACCATGTCTACTGTGTGTAATTCCAGCCTGATAATGGCAGCATCCTGAATTTTTCTCCTCAAAACAGCCGCACAAGTGTTTAATTTCTTCCCTTCCTCGTTTCCCCAGGTAACAAAGGCTGTGGTGTGTGGGTTATGTCGTCCAGCCTCCCGCAACTCCTGAGAAACTACATCACCCATAACTGTATGTATGGGCTGGCGGTGTTCTGCAGGAAAGACCCGGGGAACATTGAGGCTAGGGAGGGGAACTGGCCAGGGCAGGAAGGGATTGGTGGAGAAGGGGGGAGCGGGGAAAGAAGAGGAGTAGAAGGAGAAGGCAGAGAAGGGCAAGAGAACTTAAATGAAGAGGGGGAATTGTTTGCATGGGAGAGTGACCTGGACAGCGAGGATGAGCGCAACTCCGCCCGTCGCTCTATCAGTGTGGCCCTGGTGGAGAGCAACTGCATGAGCTACAATGGAGGTTATAAAAACACTTGTTTTGCGTCAAATACGCAGTCATTCGCTCCCCATCTCTAATGTTATCTCCATCTTTCTGTTTCCCTTTTCTGTAGCGGTTGGTCTGTACGTGAAGAGCAGCGAGCCCCTGAATGTTTTTGCTAACCTTGTGAACAGTAACCGTGGCACTGGAATTGCTGTGCTGCAGAGCGGTCAGCTAACCCGACTGGTTACAAACTGCATCCTTGAAAATGGTCGAGGAGGTGTTACGGTGGAGAGAGACTGCCGAGTGGAGCTTCGTGGTAATGGCATCTATGAAAACAGTGGCCATGGTGTCAGTTTCAGTGGCAACGGGCAGATTGTGGAGAATGATGTGGTTGGAAACCGTGGATATGGGATCCAGGTCTCGGGCAGCGCTGATATCAAGGTGAGATGGAGTGAGGCATGAACAAAGATATTTAAAATACACTTGTACGACATTGTACATAGCTACTTACTGAAATGTTAACACATCACTGATGTACATTATTGTGTTGTTTTTCGTTTTTTCAAAATTATTTTTTGTCTTTTAGGTACTGCGAAACCGTGTCCAACCAGCACAGGGCTGTGGCATTGCTGTGCTAGGGTCTGTAAAAGGTGGTGTCCATGACAATCTCTTGTTCCAGGGCCATCCTGGAAACAAAAAAACGCTGCTACAAATGGATCCTGGCAATGAGAGCTGTCTGTTGCGCAACAACAGTATTCTAAGGCATAATAACAGGTAACGACCATCAGTGGCTTTTCCATCTTTACGCCCTTTTCTTCTGCTTAAAGCAGCTAGAATCCATATTTTTGTAACAGTGTATTAAATGACGATGAGAAAACAAAGTGACAGTGTGAAAGGGGTCACTTGTAGAGATTAACTTAGAGAATTATCACCTGAACATGCGGCTCACCTTGGCTTCACAGAGCTTAATAGCTATCCGTCTCGCAACATTTTCAGCTGGTGAACATAGTTAGCAGCTCAAAAGCCAGATATTTCTCTCAGGAGTTGGCAGAGATCAAAAACAGAGCTAAAACAGAGTGAATATTGGACTTCAGTTCACCAGGTGGCCAGACACGTGACTCCAAATGAACGATAATGTTTAAATAGGCAACTGCTTGCTAACAAGTTCAGTTCACCACATCAACTTAACAGGAGTTGATACAGTATGTCGATGTTGTGCTCACAACTTGTTTCTGCTGCCCCCATGTGTCCACAAATCTACACTGCTCCAAGTTTTTGTATGAATATTTCTATTTGAAAAAATCTGCTCTGACTTTTATGTCTTTGCATTTTGTAGCTGTACATCTGCTCCTCCCTGGGTTTTGGAAAACCCTCCTCCTCGTCCGCTGCTCAGCTCCCCCTCTGGCCTCTCCTCATCCCAGTATCCTTCCCGACTTGGAATTTCCATGACAACCAGGATCAGCGCCACTGTGGAGAGTGGTTGCCACAGTGGCAGCATGTTCTGCTCCATCCTGTGAATACTGATGGGCATCATGCACTTACAAACCAATATGAACGACTTTACCAAGAAGTCAGCATCTGGTCACTCTTGAACTGGTGTGTTATTGCACATTTGGAGCACTCTAAACTTCCTCAGAGAAGACCCTCCAAAAATGATGCCAAATTGTTTGGTTGGAGTAACCACCAAGAAGTAAGAGGCTGCACCGAGTTATAACCACTAAAGGGGCCATCCACCTTCCAGTACGTTAGGGTGGCACATTTTGTAAATCCGAAAGACTTTTGTAATTTTATGATAAAATGCCAGTGCACTCATCTAATGTGTACTCAAGACGTGAAGCTGGATTACAAGACATTGTCACATCTTAAAAAATCATTTTCATACTAAAGCTTTAACTTAATCATGTTCTTTTTTTACATGCAGATTTCATATTCATGTACAGGATTGCTGTAAACTTTGTTGGTTTTGTCAGTTTGCTTCTGAGACTTACTGGTTAGGAAGTGCACAATTATAAGTCCTAGGCAGGAGTCAAGGGCATCAGAGATGCCAACTTCAGCCATGCTACAACGTAAGCTGTGCCTTGTTTGACTATAGGGAAGGAGATGTCAGTGAGGCGTATATGCAAAAGAAACAAAGCCAAACTTAAGCTTCTGCCTCTTGCACATAGCTGCTCTGTTTCCTGGTGAGTCTGTGTTTTTTGTATCGTGACCGCACAGACTCACCTGGTAATAGCTAGTTACAGAGGGAAAAAGATGTTCAGTGTGCAATATATGATGTCTACAAATGTGCCTACATGTTTTCTGTCTAAGCTAGATGTTTTCTGTCATCCAAAATTTGTTTACAGCTCATTACTTTTTTTGTATCATGCACAGTAAGCATTAACTAACAATATTACGTATAACTCAAAGTTCACCATTTTATTTGTCTACAAAATGCATTAATAAACAGTTCTTGATTGTGGCATTTCCAATTCTCTTTATCCTCTTGATATGGTCTTCAGTGCATTTTCTTGCGTTTCCGTCTCTCTATAAACTGATCATATTTGACCAGAGGTAGAAGAAGGGACGCCTGCCTGTGTTCGTCTTGCAGTCCAGCCTCATCAGTCTTTCCCCGGGCCGGTCTAATCAGGGTCAGTCCCATTGACTTCGCAAGTTCAATCATCCTATAGGAAAATATACGAATCAGGTATACCGACAGATTTCCTCTATTGCATCTCATATTGACAGTGCTTTATGGGGTGATCAGGGGGATCAGTTCATGGGTCTGAAATGACACCGCTGACCTGAACAACAGTCTTCCTGTATTATTTAAACAGTAACATTAAGTGACTACATATGCGTAGCATACTGCAACAGAGCGTGTTACACATTTAAAAACAATACACATACTGAAATTTCCACATACGAATGCAGACTTGGCTTTTTTTGTTCTTACTTGGCCTCAGTGATTCCCAGGTCCCGGTGCAGCAATGTGAGGTCAGCAGTCATGTGGCCCATATGCAGCAGCAGAGCCAGGGAATAAGCTGCTAATTTGGCTCGCATTGATGTAGACACCATGTTCAGGACCCTAAAAGGTGAAATTCATGTGTCTGTATACATAACTGAATAGTCAAGTCAAAAATCTGTGTAAGAATGAATATATTAATTAGACCAATGTACAGCTCATAATAACTTGCTAATAATGGATCGCTCTTTTTTTATCTGAATTAAGGGTCTAAGGATAGAGGGTGTGGTATTGGGTGTCATATGGCTTGATGGATTGTGAAGCCCTTTGAGGCAAATTTGTGATTTTGGGCTACATAAAACTAAAACTGACTTGACTAGCTGAGTGATCAGCAAATACGTCCAAGTGTAGAAAGTGGGGCAAAATACTGCAAGAGATATATGCGGCCACTTTGTTCAGAGTAATCTGAATGTTGGCCAAGAAAGGCGAAAAGCAATTTCTATGTAAGTCCCAAATTTTTTGATTCTATAAAAAGGGTTCTGCAAAGCAAATGTAGTCCCTGCAAATATTTTAGTTATTTATCAATGTGTGTGTATCAATGTTCCGTCATCGTACCTGCCATTGTTGAAAGACTCCACAGTGAATGTTCTCAACAGTTTGCTCTGAATGATGCGAGGGCAGCCTTCCTCTTCCCCAACTGCACATATAAATATAAATCACTGTTGGGGTTGGTCCCAGAAGGTGTACAGGAACACTTTTGACACACATGCTGCATGATGAAGGCAATCAACATCACTCACACTTGCGGGTAATGCTCCTCTGCCGCGCCAGTTTGAGGAGCAGAGAAAGATAAAAGGCGCAGCGTGCCACTCTCTCTTTGACTTCACCTACGGTTGGCATTTTCTCCAGGTGCTTCACAACACACTGACACCTTAAAAAAAAAAAAAAAAAAAGTTAGAATGCAAGGAAGAACATGCAGCCTCAAAAACTGTCTCAGTAAGCGTGAGCCCTTTGTTGCCCTACCCTCCGTCAACGGTCATCTTCTGCAGCTCCTCAGGGGTGAGGGCTGCCATCTTGGAACCAGCCTGCTCCAACGCGGCAAACTCCACTGGACTCAGGACTGTGGATATCGATTAAGGACGGAGACCCTAACAAACAAACCTAGCTGTAATTTTGAACACATACTATATTATCTGTTCTATCATCTACGGTTCTTGCATTCCCTTAGTGACACACACAAACACACACGAACACACACAGCAAATGAAGGATACGATCATCAAATAAGTAGACGTTCTCAGGTCGGTCTGCGTCTGCATTGCGGGGAGGAAGGTGGAAAGCCAGGTCTCCTTGGGACTCTGTCTCAGCAACTTCCTGTTGAAGTGCTGAGGAGAGAGAGAAGAAAATGAATGGACAAAATTATTAGAAACATATTGACATGAGAACAGAAAGAAGACAACATAGCAAGAAAGACGACGACTCAAACAGCCGGAATTTTCAGATTTCATTAAGATGTGCCCTTAGATAACTACTTGATGATTTTTAGACTACTACTATCCTAATCAATGACTTTAGACACTTTGAATATGTAGCTTACCTTCCAGACCCTTCTGGTCAATCACATTGCTGGCAGCCTTAGCCACCGCTTGGTGCAGGGTATCACTGCCCACCTGATTCAGCTTGCGGGAGCTCAGAGCTCTCTTCTGTTTGTTGGTGCCGAACGCCTCAATCAAAGAGTCAACCTAAAGACAAGATGTGACATAAGGTTAAGACATTAATACCAAGTTTATTCTTATTTTAGCCCAGTCTTCTCTTGTTGTAAGAAAAACAGAACACATTGTGGTACCTTGTCTCTGTAGGTCTGAGTAGTGTCCTGAGGTTTTGCAGTCGCTGTTGTTTCTCCTGGTGAAATACGAACAGAAAATTTACGCTGACAAAATCTCGAGCCAAAGGTGAAGTATCAACCATTTTCCTTTCAAATGATGATGATGTGGTTATTTTGGAAAGTCATCAGTCACTAGGGTTATATAGACTCCTTTGACTTAAATGTTACATTTAGTATAGTAATCAATGCATGCTCGTGATTGTTTTCCTTACCTGGTATAACGGGTTGCATGTTGAAGAGCAGAGCATCGTGCACCTCCATTTGCATGGTCTGTCTGTTCAACACTCCAACATAATATCTAAACAGACACCGAGTATATGCTTACTTATTATCCTATTCACAGTAGTTACAGTCCAAGTCCTAATTTTTCAAAATATGCTGCATTTACCTACTTGCAAAGGTTGTTGCACTTCAGTGACCCCGCTCCAAAATTATTTGCAACATAGGACAGTCTGTCCGATTCAGCAACCTAAACAGAGGAAAACATAAGCAACACAGTCGTGAAAGTACCTCAAATTGAGCAACACAACCCACAAAAGTCATCTTATAGATGTAAGGTACAGTAAAAACACATAACACAGAGGATGAAAGCAGCCTTGCATCTTTCTCACCAATATCCGTCTGCTCTTTTTCCTCGGGTTATTCTCATCTGCGTTCTTGTACATCGTAAAATCGAGCTTGTCCGCATTTCTGACGCTGCCGTTTGAAAAGCGGACTGTGAGATTGAGAGAGACAGTAAGGAACTTGTCAACACCTGTGATCCACAACAACAAAATACACATTTATGACGAACCGCAAGTGATTCAATCAATGAAGCAGCAACTAAGAAGATGTATCGATCTTATCCAAAACGTTACTCTCATTGTGCAACGTTTGAGGCCTTTTTACTAGCTCAATACACGTGAGAAGTACCTCGGACATCACGCTAGATAACGCAAAACTAAACAACTAGCCCTGTTGCTAGCACCCACGTGTGCCATACAAATAGGTGATTAAGTTAGAGAAAATATGTATGACCACAGACTTACTGTCATGATTACAATTCGAATTTACTTCTTTAAAAAAAGCTTAGACAAGCAACAAGTGGGATATAGTCACCAATGACAGCTTTGTCGGCATCTCTCTCCTCCCCACAACACACTAGCGAGCAGGAGGCAGCCATTGTTGTTGTCATGTGTTTCCAGGTGAGGCAAGAGAGTTCACTGCTCTGTACTTCCGTCTTCGCCAAGATTGTCAACGCGGTCTACCAAACCCGCAGGTTCAGGCAACATGGTGGATGAAGAGCTTATTTGTGTTCCTTAATAATTAATGAACTAGTGATAGTTAGTAGTATTAGTGTTAGTAGTACTGGAGAAGGATGTTAACTTAACTATTAAGACGCAAGTAAAAGGACAGTGAGGCCATGATATACAGTGGGACTGGCTTCATATTGCACATTGGTAGTTTTAAAAGGGTTTAAATCTGGTTACGGCATTTTTTCTTGATGTGACTTTGTAAATGTTTACAAAAACTATATTGGCAACGAACAGACAGTTGTTCTCTTTTGAATTGTATAATTTATATTATACTATTTTATATAATATCACATTTTATCATATAATTATATAAATTATATTATATAGAATATATATATATACGTAATACACAAAATATATAAAAGAAATGGTAAAAAATATTTATCAAATCAACAGTAAGTGAAAAAAATACAACAAATAAACAAGTTACAAATGTTCAGGGGACTCACCAAACAACTCTTAGTTAAAAAAAAAACTCATACTCGTAGCATTCTTTTTTCGTCGTTGTTGTTTTTTTATTTATTTATTTCAGTCCTTAATCTGTAACAAAGACAAAAAGGTAAGAAACTATGAAAAAATAAAAGTCAATTACTCAAATACCACAGCTGAAGACAAGACAACACAATAACACAACGTAAAGATTTCCAAAAAGGTGTGGGCCAGTGGTAAACAAATATCGGCCAGTGGGCCTAATCTGGTCCTGCAACAAAAAAATGTGCCAATGCAGTGGTCTGTAACTCAGATACGTGGCAGTCTATCAGAAGTGGCATGCTGATTAAAAAAAAAAAAACATTTTGTATGGAAACAACAGCTGACCTTTTATTCATAAATGAAACAGGCCACTTTTGCTCATCATGTATTGTCTCTAGTCTTGTAGTGCAACACATAACATACATTTGCATATGTGAGTTTCTTTTTTTTCCCCCCACATGAATAATAACATAAACTGCTTTAACTCTGTTTGCCCTCACTTCTCATTGGGAAAAATTAAATCTGCCCTGGAATAAAATCCTAAAAACAACAATCAACAACTAACAACAATGTTTATTCTTCAATGAAATTTGACTCAAAAAAAAACCTTCTAGGAAACAAAGCTCTGATATTATATAAACCTTCAACTCCACTGCGCCAGAATACAGGAACTATGCTGTCGGTAAGGGGGACATGTTGACCGGGAAGATAGCAGCAGGATGAGGACGTGCATAATCTTACAAAAAGGGGCTCCGAGGTTTCGGCAGCGCGGCCCTGTGGTGCCACAGCAGACCTGCAGCGTCCATCACCTCGGCGAGGTCATGGACGTGGAAGGGAGGCACAGCGCCACCCTGTGAGTCTGGTCGGGAAAACCCGTCTGAGTGGGGACATTATTAGAAATTATAACACACACACACACACATGTTGGACCCGGATATCGATTTACACCCAGCATCTGTCTCACCGGCGGCCGCTGCTGTGCCCGACTCTGCGCGGGGATGACACAGACAGGCAGATGAGGGAGGCAAGCGGTCAACGTGAGCGCACACCACGGGCCCCCACGAGCCAGACCGCTCAATGCGAGGCAACTGTCCGGAGCTGACTGCGGGGGGACATGGGGTGGTGCAGCCGCAGGAATGTTAGCTAGTTAACATCTGATGGGAAAAGCAGTTTCCATATAGACAAGCGGTCCAACCGGGTGGCCGCATGCTACTGCTCGTGTTGTAGCTAGCAGGCAATTTGCTGGTCTGTAGCCAGCTAACTTTAGCCTTGCGGGTCTCTGGTCAGGCCCCGGTTTCTGCCTCTTGTTGTCTACGCTTTCGGAGAACTCAAGGTAATGTCAGATGCTCCCGGCTCTCTAATCTCACCGTGCTTTTGCTGATTTACCTAGTTGCATTAGCTAGCCGCTCCTGTGTCAGCCGGTCTTGACTTGGCACATGTGTATTCGATTCTGTCAGTATTCAGCTGCAGAGTGCTCTCCGAGGCTGTGCCCTGCAGCCACTGTGTTATTAATGCAGCTGGAACTTACAACTTTAAGCATGAGTAAACAGCTGGACTAGCTTAAGTGCAAGCTGTGTATTTCTTTATAGCGAGGAATTCAGCCCATTTGGAAACACTGCTCTCAGTGCTCATTAATTAATATTCCCACTAAAATTGTTGTAGGCCCTCTTTATCTGTAGAGCCACAGATCACTGCCTTTCGCCCCAATAATGACATTGCAGCTTTTGGTTGTTTTGTATTATCATCAACAGCTCCTCAAACAAACTAGCCCATATAAAACTTTGCTCACGCAAAACCCACCATTAGCTCCATCTACTCTGTCCCCAAGTTTCATTTTAAGCCTCCATCATCATATTTCTCAGGCTGCAGCTAATGGTACTTTGATTGTCACATAATCTGTGGATTAATGGTTTAATTATTTAGCCACAGAACTGTTAGAAGATAGTGGAAAAAATTCCAATAACAAATCTCCACATTTTAGAAGCTGCAAACTGCAAATATTTAGTCTTCTTGCTCAAGAAAGATTAATCAGTTATGAAATCTCTTGTTGATTCATGTTCTGTTGATATCGACTAATCGCTTCAGCTCTATAAAAGTCTTTGTTTTTTTTATATCCTCTTAACTTTTTTTTTTTTTTACCGCTGCTTGCTTATGTCTTTAGGGCCATGGATTTCCCGGGTCACTTCGAGCAGCTCTTCCAGCAGCTAAACTATCAGCGTGTCCATGGTCAGCTGTGCGATTGCGTCATAATGGTGGGTAGCCGACACTTTAAGGCCCACCGCTCAGTGCTGGCAGCCTGCAGCACTCACTTCAGAGCCCTGTTCACTGTTGCAGAGGGAGATGCAAGCATGAACATGATTCAGCTGGACAGCGAGGTCAGGCTCTTAAAAATATTATGTAAAAAAGGGCAATGTTGATGATATAACATTAATGTTTATAGTGATGACAGCAAACAGTTTGATGAGGAGTGTATTTCGGTAAAAAAACAACTGACTTATTAAATTCTGTCTTGCTGCGGCAAATACCTGTGTGTTTGCAGGTGGTGACAGCTGAAGCTTTTGCTGCTCTGGTGGACATGATGTACACGTCAACACTGATGCTGGGGGAGAGCAACGTCATGGATATCCTCCTCGCAGCCTCCCACCTGCACCTCAACAACGTAGTCAAAGCCTGCAAACACTACCTGACCACACGCACGCTGCCTATGTCTCCCTCATCCGACAGACCGACTCATCACCACCCTCAGCAGGACCAGCAGAGGCGCAGGCAGCAGCAGCAGCAGCAGCAGCAGCAACAGCAACAGCAACAGCAGCAGCAAGTGGCAGATTTAGCAGTAAACCCTACTCTAGCAGCTAATGTTAAACTCGCAGCAAATGCTGCCACGTCAAAGTTGCAACGCTCCTTCCTGTTGCAGCAGCTGGGGCTCAGCTTGGTGAGCTCCGCTTTGGGTGGTATGGAGGAGGACGGGGTGGGAAATGTAGTTGGCAATAGAGGGGTGGAACAGAGAGCCTCCTTCCCTATCCGACGCTTCCACAAACGCAAGCCCTCTCTCGCGCTTGGACTGCCAGAAGAAAGGCCAAGGCAGAGGCAGCGCCCCTCAGCCCCTAACCTAGGTTTGTTAGGAGAAGAGAGAGTGAACGCAGAGCGAGAGGAAGGAGCACTTCTATCCCCGGACTCCCACAAGATGGGAGATGAATCAAAATTGGATGCTGCGATCACTGGTCTAGTAGGGGTGTCCCAAGATGATCCTCAGATGCCCAGCCAGTCAGACAGTGGACACTGTGAGGGGGAGGACTTGGGGAGAATGCAGGGAGCGGTTAGCAAGGAGGAGGACATGGATGACCAGGACCACCAAGGCAACAGAGCAGGGGTGAAGATTAAATCAGGGACAGAGGAGGAGGAGGCCGAAGAACAGGAACAGAAGGTAAAACTGTGGCAAACTGTGGCTTCTATTGTTGTGTTGTTTGTGACAAAGTAACCAACTCTCATTTTTCCTCATGCAAGAACATGTTCATGTTTTTTCCTTAATCTCTCTTACTTTTTTCAGTGAGGTTTGCTGGTACAAGTTTTCCAAATTGGATCCATAAAACTCTTAAATGCACAAAAACCTGTCCTAAATTGCTTGTTTCAGCCTTTTGAATTCCACCTGTTCATGAGGATGTGCATGTTTGTGAGATTTGATCTTTAGCATAATAATAATAATAATAATAATAATAATAATAATAATAAGGATGGAGATGGACCTTAGAATATGAGAATGTAGGTGATGTTGCACTGTCAAGTGACCCTGAATAAATCCAGAGCGAGAGATTCCAGAAACTGTACTTGATAAGTTGCCATGCCAACTCCATTGGCATAGTTTGGCATGGCTGACAATGGGGAAAAATAAGGTCAAACCTATCAGGAAGCCATGATGATGATAATTATCCTGGATGCCTATGTGATCAAGATTAAGTTATTTGATCCCGTAGACAATCAACAGTTGAGCCAAGATAGCTTAATGTTGCTGTCTGACATAACTTGAGACTACATGGGATACAAAAAAATGTCTGTCCTAAGGCATTTATTACTTTCTAACTCTGGGAAAGTGGGAAAAACAGTAAAATTCCCCCAAGCTACTGCATCTCTGAACTGTCTCTTTTAACCAAATCACACCCATTTAGGCTACTCTACTTTCAAGAACTAAGTTACAACTAATGAAATGCTTTCCACTTCCACTCACTGAGCCTCCCCTATTTGGACCCAAAATTGAAACTCGTCCTTTGCTTCCCACAGGTGGTGGTTAAACGAGAGCCGCTAAGCTCGCCAGAGCCACCAGATGAAATCAGCGACGTAACATCACAGGCTGAAGGCAGCGACCCGGCCGAGCCTGGAGGCCGGGAGGAGGAGGAGGAGAAGGTGGAGCTGAGCCCAGAGAGCAGCGACCGCAGCTTCACCTCTGAACCCCAACCCAGCTCTGACTCTCTGCTGCAGCCAAGCTCCCAGCTCCTCCTCAAGAGCAGCATGGGAGGAGGCGCTGGAGTTGGAGGAGGTTTTGGATGTAGTAACGGATTAAATGGCAAACCTGGTTTTAGTATCTCTAGCTTCCTTAACCAGAAGGATTTTGGAAGTGGCGGCACAGGGTTGGTTACAGCAGAAGACGACATGCCAAACACGACAACTGGGGATGCAGTAACACATCACTTCCTGCTGAGACAGGAAGCTGCTGGGACATCTGGCTCTGCTTCTTCTTCTCTTCTGCAGTCAGGTCCACTCAGTGGTGAAAGTCGCAGTGGCTTTGGAGACAACTTGCAGCCTGATTCTCTGTTCCTTCGTCCCCTGCATGACAGTTTGGGGAACCCCAGAGGAAGTGGAGGAAGTGCAGGTGGAGGACGTGGAGGGGTAGATCCCTTTGGTTTGGAGTTCCAGCGCTCCAGCCTGGGGCTTCACTCTCTGGGGCGACCCTCACGAGGGGCCGGAGGAGCGACCGCAGCCTCTCTGGGCTATCCAGGCTACAGACGTATTGCTCCAAAAATGACCACCAGTATGGGAGGAGAAGAAGGAGTAAGTGGTGTTCTTCAGGATTCTGCCTCTTCTTCCTCAAGTCTGGCAAGTCCTTTGCTTCTCAACGAAAGTGGTGGATATGAGATGAACAGTGGCAGGCCCACCTCTCTCCCCCCTCAGCTGACCCGAGCTTCAGCAGACGTCCTGTCCAAGTGCAAGAAGGCTCTGTCGGAGCACAACGTCTTGGTGGTCGAGGGAGCTCGGAAATACGCCTGTAAAATCTGCTGCAAAACCTTCCTTACGCTGACTGACTGCAAGAAACACATCCGAGTCCACACAGGAGAGAAACCCTACGCCTGTCTCAAATGTGGAAAGCGCTTCAGCCAGTCCTCCCACCTATACAAGCATTCCAAGACCACCTGTCTGCGCTGGCAGAACAGCAACATGTCCAATGCCCTGCTGTAGGACCGGGATCACTGCATCAGAGTGGAGGTGGGCAATAGAATGAATACATTGGGAATCAGAGGTGAGCTGAATTTAAAGTCAGAAAATCTTGAGATTTTTCTGCAGCTGGGACAGAGCAACTGGATCTGATCAGCTGTTATGTCCAAACTAACCAGTCCTGATCAATGACCAAAGATAGGGATGATAATGTAATCACGCATTTTCTTTTCCAGGAAAAACCCACACTATCAAGTCATTAAACGTTATTATAACACATTTACCCTGAAGTACAATTATAGGGATGCAGGACATGCAAAAAAATGCCAGAATTTATTGCTATGGACTCATCATAAAGTACCATAGATGTGAACTGTATACTCCCCTGTATGAATATCATAATTACATAATTACTCATACTATGAGGATTTTCCATCATTGTCGATACATTCAGCCAATGGACTTTGTATAATATGATCTAGGCATGTCTAGGCTTGGCTTTATAAGCTGCCGTACTGGTGGCTGTATTGCGTTTTTTAAAAACAATCATGTGGGCCATCCTGTTCTCCAGTGACAGATCTGTTGAGGTGATCCCTTAGTCCAGAAAATTATACTTTGCGGTACACTTACAGATGCAGATTCGATTTACTCATTATAGCACTCAATCTGAGTGTTTGCAGATCAGTGGCAGCTGTGTAGCACCAACATTAAGAAATGATATCATGTAAAATAGTGTGCTTACGTATAGATTTTCCATTGCTCATTTGTAAAACATGTAGCAGCATCCTGCATCAGACTGCTGAGTCATCCCAGCTGTGCATATTGACTGGGCCTTGTTCTATGGCACAGTTAGTCGTACAGACTAACTGATTCAGATTCAGTTTGGGAGCCAGATATGATTGTAAGTAGTAAGAACTGTTGAAGGACATCTGCTCTTGATACTTACTCTACTGTACAAAAAGGTGGATAGAGTTAGATTCTATCCTGTGAGACTGGCTAATGGTGAAATCTGTTACCTTTTGCAAGTTTAACCCACAGAAAAGATGGCAGTGACTCCGGTATTGTATGTTTTTTTCACCCTGTTGTTGGTATCCAGTGAAAATGTCATAAACTGAACACATAGAATAAACTTCATTCTTTTATTTGCTGAAATGACGAAGTTTGAGGCATTTGAGCAGCAAAAATATAAACCAGTTCAACTTTTCGAAATAGCTGGTTATGGATTTTCATGCATATTCAACCACTAAGTCAAATCAAATGATGTGAGATGTTTTACTTTTTGTAGTTGCCTTTCAGTCTAACCACCTTAGTTAAAGTTGAGAATATGTTTGGTAGGTGGTAAATAATTCAGTTTGAAATAATGGGGCCTTCACATTTCATTAGAGTACAGGAATAAATGTCTCACTTTGATACATTTATACTTTTGTCAAGTTCAAGTTTTGGAGAAATGAGACACTTTGAATGTCTCTCATCAAATTCTTGCCCCAATTTGCGCTTGCCAGGCAGAGCTATTAACCTTGAAGTCCCTTTGTTTAGGGAAGCAAAACAATCGGAGCAATGAGAGAGGGAAAAGTGTCAACTTGCACCATCTTTGCATTAACAGCAGGAAAAAAAATCTGCATTTACTGGGCCTTGCAGTCTTTTTTTGAGAAATCTAATATATAATAATGCATTATAATATTACTATAATACAGAGATAACGGATTCACAGGAAATTGTGCTGTAAATGCACCTTATTTTGTGCCATGATGTGCAAAACGTGCAATTTCTTATAGTTTTAAATAATATAAGATAAGAAACTAATTGGTTACTGACTGGAAATGACCACAAAAAGTTCAGCTGTGGTCAGAAGAGTTCACTCACCTTCGACACACAATTGTGTTTTTGTATGTACAGCTTGTGAGTTTGCTAAAAGAGCAATGAAGTTGTGCCAAGAGGCAGAGTCATCTGAAGAAGTTGTCTACAGGATATGGAGGCTCAGCAACCTCTTGAAAAAATGATACAGAAATGTAAATATTGAACATTTGTGGCTGGTTTCATAATGTTTCTCTTGGAGAAGAGAAAAAACAACTCATGAAGAACTAAACATTGTATGTAAGTTTGCTACTGTAGTTGATATCAGTGCTTTATACGTCTTTTTTTACATCTAATGTTTCATCTGTTACTGAAGCACTTAGACAAATCAATCTTCTTTTTAATAACTAATATGTTTACTGGAATGTTGAACTATGTGAATATGTTGCTGTATTGCAATTATCCAACTCTACCAGCTCTCAAAAGGTTTTTCTTTCTTTTACGCTGTTGGATTTGAAAGTGAAGAGTTTTTAGCATTTTTACTCCTCTCCGCAGGCAATCGATCATACAGGATTTCCACTAGTCTGCAAAACTTGAATATCATTGAACTTTAGAGGACTATTTCACATGATAATTCAGAAACAAAGATTTTTATACAATCTCTTGTCAGTTTTTTCATGTTAATTTCAGGAGTTTTAATTTCAGGAATTGTGGCTGTTTTTTATGCATGTAACTATATTTTAATGTATACCTGTAACTTGATAAATGAAGTCATATACATATACTATAGTTTGACATCTATGGTTCAATGGAGGAATTGTTTAAGATTCAAAAAGAACATACATGCTGAGAAGGAATCTAATTTTGCAGTTTATAGAAAATACAATCATATCAAGGATTTTTGCATCAACCCAGTTGGGGACGCCTGATTTCCAGCAGGTTGTAAATAAGAGCAGCTTCATTGCTAGAAAGTTGGTTAATTGAAATCAGTGTTCATGCAGTGTTGTAAAGTTCTGTTTTAGTGAACTGAAATGAAAAAATAACACTTAAAATACATGTTTGCCTTTTTGTATTCTTTAGTGCTTGCTTATATTGTGTCGCCTACACTGTCAATGAGAATCATGTGGCCATTGCTTCCATTTCTATTTGGCACCTTACTGTACTGTAGAGTCATTGCACTGTTAGCCTGCACAAAATGACAATTTTATTTGATGGATAATCTTGACATTTTACTACATGAGAAGGCCATTTCCTTCTAGGATGTGTCCCTGTAAACCTAAGCTAGCCTACTGTTTGCCCTCTAATTCTTGACACTTTGGAATCAATAGTAGAGTTTAAAATGACCGCTGATGGTTAAATCTCAACTCGGATGTCCGTTCCTCTGTCGCTTCCTCACACTCCGCCTCCTCTTTCATGATGGAAAGAGCCAGCTGTGATGTGCTCTTGAGAAATAAAGAGTTGTAGAGTTGAGGAGGCGAAGGAAAGATCTCATCCTCCAGAATGGCTTCCATGTCTCACGCAGTGGCCTGTTAGGAAATATAATGCTGGTGTCTTCTTAAAGCTATTAATGTGAATCTCTGAAAAATGCACTGACTGTATTACCCCTGTATGAATATGCCAAAATGTTAAAAACATGTAAAAGGCCGAAATTAATTAAGAAAGTCACTGCCTTATGCCCTCTAGCTTGAAAAGCTGGGCTTTTGTTGATATGCCAAATCTGAAGGCTTTCTGTGTTTCCTCTGTGTAGCTAACATAGTGTAACCATGAGAGGACTATATGTTTGTCTCTTTACTGTTGAAGGCTATGAAGATTGTATAGTATGTTCAGTTGTTGTATGGACTGAATGAATAAAAAAAAACGATGAAACTCATTTTGTTGCTGGTGACATTTTTATTAAATGGCAGCGATTATACAACAATAAGCCAGAATCTAATGTTATTGTACATATTGAGTGAAGAGTTGGAAGTAAAGGAAATAAGGAAACATAATGTAAAAAACTATTTTCCTCGAAAAAAAAATAATTAGGTGGGTTATTTCTTCTGGTCCAGTATTCAGCCAGTTCTCAGAGAGGAACTTCTCACAGCTTGAGCTCTTTGATCATCGGCTCACCCCGTAGTCCAAGGAGGAGGTTGTTAGTCGCCAGGGTAGACATGGCATTGCGGGTACTATAGGAGGCACTAGCAATATGGGGTAGAATCACTGTGGGAAGATGGAATTAAAAAGACAAGTTATAGGCAGTGAAAGTTAAGGACGGATAATAAAATGCCCTAAGTAAGATACTTGAAAATGAGCTATTTTTACAGCAGCCGAAGGACCAAATAGTCTGACAGACTCACCGCAGTTTTTCAGGGTAAAGAGTGGGTGGTCGGTGGGTAGGGGTTCTGGGACAGTGACATCTAATCCAGCTGCTGCAATCTGCCCAGTGGATAGAGCCTCATACAGGTCTTCTTGGTTCACTACACCGCCTCTGACACAGCAGAGAGACCAAAATTATACGGTATGACAGTTCTCAGTGGATTCCATCATTCATAGTCAACCGTTTATTTGAAAGCTAGACTTAAGCTGTACCTGCTTGTGTTGATCAAGATGGAGGTATTTTTCATCTTGGAAAAGAGGTCCTTGTTGCAGATGTACTTCGTTTCCGGTGTTAAAGCACAGCACACAGCCAAGAAATCTGACTGCTTTGCCAGCTCATCCAAAGAGACTAGGACCAAGACAGAGGTGTGTTGATGTCGTTCGACATAAAAATGCCGAGAGCAAACTGTCTCTAGGGCCAATCCGACTCCCTTAAACAACATGTCATGAGTGTCTCTCTCTGAGATCAGCATGTGAAAGGTTAAAGAAGATGAAATGAGCTTTGCTTTTGATTATCCAGTGCAGTAAATCACTGTTAAACCTCTCCTCCATCCACCTGTGAATCTATTGTGCACTGATGTGCCTTTTTCACGGAAGGCATTTTGATGGAAAATGAGGAAAAGCACAGGTGTTACTTATAACATTAACAATGTCTATGTTGCATTCAAGTGTCCCAGTAAACCATGACAATGGGACAGTGAGCCAGCATGCACATTACCAGAACCCTGGAACTTAACTAAATGGAGTTCAGCCATCATTTATTTTATTATTGATGCCTGTTGCTTTCCCTACTGCGACATGTCAAAATGTCTTCTGTGGGAAGAGAAAATGCTGAAGAAACAAGAAAATTTGGTCCTTACCATACTCTGCATTGATGGCACTGGCCAGCTCAGGCCTGGGGGCCATGTCTGTGTAAATGAACTTCTTTACTTTGAAAGGCGCCAGACGCTCAGCGATAGCAACACCTTCAAGCACAAACCCACCGTGTAAGAAGTATCGAGACTGATAGAAATGACAGTTTGGTGTTTTAAGCTGATGTGCATGTTTCGTGTAGATTTTTCAAATACTTCGTGCTCACCAATCCTCCCTAAGCCAAGAATACCCACAGTGCTGTTGGCCAACTCATATCCACACAACCACAGGGTTCTCCATGTGCCCCAGCCGCCTCTGACACAAGTGAGAGAAAGAGAGAGAGAGAGAGAGAGCTATGGATTTAACCTTGGACAAAAAAAGAGTGTCCTTGTTTGCAGATTTGAAATACGATTTGTGCATGTATGTTTTTGGACATTTTGTGGATGCATGTATGGATAGATTTGAGTCTGCTTGTGTGTGTGTGTGTGTGTGTGTGTGTGTGTGTGTGTGTGTGTGTGTGTGTGTGTGTGTGTGTGTGTGTGTCTGTAAAATTACGTTTTGGCTTCATGTGTGGCCTCTATGAGCCTCCTAGAGGTTGTGAGCAGCAGAGCTACAGTCAGTTCAGCAACAGCATCTGTCAGAACATCAGGGGTATAACCTACACGGATCCCTCTGGGGAGAAACACATATATTACACACAGTGCATATGCCAACCGGTGTTTGCATATTAACAATTTTTTTGGGCCCCCGGAAACAACGGTACTTTCTTTGGTTTCATCAATGGGCCTTTTTTCCTTGATACATTGGTCAGATAAACAGGTATACAGACAAATCAACACTTCTGAAGGAATTTGTCTTGATGAATCACCTTTTCTTCAGCTCCTCCAGGGAGAGATGGTCAAAACCTACTGACATAGTGCTAAGGACCTTGAGGTTCGGACCTGCAGGAGTATGTCACACACATATAGAAACGCATAAATAGAGAAACTTTTCATTGCACGTAAGTTATTCAACTGGCTCAAGGACTGTCCTGAGACCTGCGGCGTCTAACAGTTCTGCATCAATCTTCTCGGTCAGCACGCAGAGCAGACCATCAACACCTTTGACCTTCTGAAGCAGCTCCTGCCTGGGAACGGGGACGTCATCTGAGTCCCACAGCTGGAACTGCACCCTGGGAAAAAAGACACCATGACTGAAGATCAAATCATTTTTTTTCCTCCTATTTTATCCAGAAAAGGAAATTCATTGATCAGAAGAGCAAAAAAAATAAAAAAATAAACACAAGCAATACCAAAATAGACAAAGTAAAACGACAGAGACATTTCACATACTGTATATCAGGAATTCTTCACACATTTGAAGCTCCTTCTTAGATGGACAGTATATCAAGCTACATCGTGTATAGTGTAGGCCTTCATAGAAATACTGAGACTTTAAGGTGCAGTGAGACATTTCTTCAACTCTGTTGAGGGAGAATACCCTTTAGGCTACCAGTCTTATCTGTCCAACCTAAGGGCAAACGTTTGCAGTCCTGTTTACTCAAAGTAAATGATGAACTTTGCAAAGCAGACATTCAAAGTACATAAGTGTGTCACAGTAAAATGAGCTACAGCAGGCAATTAATTGATCATACAAGATGTTCTGTATAAAAATCATTGATTTTAAGTGACTTAATAGGACACAATGACTCACTGTCCACATTCACGGAGGATCCTCAGACCCTCGGGTGGGATCTGTCGGGTGACATACACCCGTGGCAGGGTTGACATCTCTCTCTGCACGTTGCTTGTTAGACCCCCAGTTACATTCAGAGGAGTAACGGCAATCTGCTGGAGCCGACGCAGTGCCACACGACTGCACCACATTTCCAGGGGAGAGTAAATCTGTGGGCAGGTGTCCGAGAGATGAAAGTGGTACTTTGGAGTTTAGCGTCTGTTGTGTTCATGTGCAGGATTTTGGCTCTAGTTCAGGGGAGGGGAGGTTCCTGTGTGTGTCTTTGACCAATATGATTAGAGGGAGGGTGTCTCTAAAGTATGAACCTGAGGGGTGTTGTCCCATACAAACTAAACACAAACTCACAGGGTCAAATCTTTGTCCAGAAGCTAGAGGTCATTTTTATGTTTGAGGCCAAATGGAATTCAAAATAAAAATACATAGACTTCACAAGGAAACACAGAATCTGTTGCTCTCTTCCTCTCCCCCCTCATACACAAACAAGAACAAGAACAAGAACACGAACACACACACACACACACACACAAACACACACACACACACACACACACACACACACACACACACACACACAAGCAAACGTACATGTACACAAAAATTATACAAATGTGTTACTGGCAGCAGCAGACTTGTGTTTTCGTTACATCATCGCATCATGTAAATGTTTCACTCGGCCGTTGACCTTTGTTTCTTTAAACAGTGGAGGTCCCAAACACTGTTTCGTATTTTCTGTTCTGTCTCTCCGACCGGGACTGGTTCAACAATATGCCTTTACTTTCCAAACTGGAGCTTATGGAGTTTATACAGTGCTGTCCTTTTTTTTTTCCCACCCAAATGACACTGCGTTGTCACAGGCCAGTTTAACAGTTGAGCACCGCGGTCCAAAAACAGGCGCACGTATATACACTACGTGCATACGGTACATAGACGAAAAGTAATGGTGAGGGCTAGATGGAGGCTAGATGGAGGCTAGTATCGGAATCAGTCCCTGCCCCTGCGCCCTTACAGTTTAACAAAGAGACGGGGAGCGGCCCCACACGTTGTCCTCGCACTGACTCTGGTACACAGTGGCTCCAACAGGAGCACAGGAGCAGCTGCAAGCTGACTGGCTCTTCAAACATCTGTGAGCGTCACTGAACACGCGTTGATTCAGTTTAATATCTGAAGTTTATTGAGCTCGTTCAGTTCAGCTAAGCCCGTTGGTTTTACATTTTCAAAACTCGAAGAATGACTTTGAACTAATTATCCGACCTATGTTCAGTTACCTCAGGTTTTTAAGGCCGCTGGGGAAAATACCGTACATTTTAAAGGTGAACCAGCTTGAAATGACGATGTATCATGTAACAGGTACCTTGCACCTCTAAGCGCCTTTTAATTTTTTTTTCTCTCTTTTGTTTTCCTTGATGTACACTCAGTTGTCGGTTTATTAGGAATACCCAGCTAAAGCTAATGCAGTCCTGCAACAGTCCTATGAAAGTCCTGCAGTAATTTCCCCCTTCATGAAGGTTATAATGTTCAGTTTTTTGATGAAACTCTGTTATAAACAGGTGTTTAAATAAACTTTTTGGTCATTCTTGAGGCTGCCATTTGTGGTGCGGTCTGACTCTATTGCGTTTTACAAACCGGTTTGTCTGTTTTTTAGCCCAACCTCTTTGATTTGAATGGGGTGGACAACAGAATAGGAACACCTGTCAACACAACGCAATGCAGTTCAACGGTCCAACAAACTGCAATGTCCCTTGGGAAAGCCCGTTAGTCAGTTCGTGAGTGTTTGATATAACGACACTTTCAAAATAAATGTGAATAAATGACCACAAATGCACGCCTGTATAAAGTACCGTGAATCTATTGGATGATCTCGGTCATGTGATTTTTGTTAACCCGGAATAGCTCCAAGTTTTTAACCAGTCACAGCCATTCATTCGCGGTAGCTAGTCGCGGATACTGACAGGTAGCTGCGTATGAATATTTGTCCATTTTTAACAATATGAACAACCTCTTTGTCATATAGCTCGGTAGAATGATAATACCAAAAACAGTCGTCTACTCTGGGGAGTTATTTGTAGCCTAACGTGTGTGTCATCACTTTTAACGAGTTTATGACAAGTGTCCTCGCCACCGGCACCAGGCAGCAGTGGCACTCAGTGCTAGCTAGCCCTAGCAGCTAAGCTCACCTCGGCAGGTTCATACATTAGCCAACTTTACTGTGGGAGCTAAAAGCTGTATTCTTTGATTGTTATAAGTCATCGCTTTGTTAGTTTAAGGCAGTCTCTTTACCTTGTAGCGCGGCTGACAGTTGTCAGGTCAACAACGTTGCCGGTAACTAGTTAGCTGACATTTACAGTTAGTTAGCCACTTAGCTAACCTTCAACGGGGCGTTGGTTTAGGGCATTACCGCTAACGCCTAAAACGTTTTATAGCTTATGTAATCACTGGCTGTGTTTTTATATGTTTAATAGGTAAAGTCGATATCTCTCAGTTGAATTCCCCCCTCTTCCCCTCCCAGCATGGCTGCAGACTCGATGGAGATTGACGACTCTCTTTACAGGCAAGTCTACCTTTTTTCTGTGTGTGTGGTTAATCGTCTCTTTTGGGTACTCTTATGAATTCACTTGAAACTATAGATCACGTTACACTGCACTCAAGACAGGAAATGACGGTGTTGTGATTTATGCTGCAGTCAGTGCATTTACTGCACCTGGTGCTCCTCACTTTACCCCTTGATCTATCACTACACATTCCCTCACATATGCTCTTCTTCCCTTTTCCCTCTCTCCAGCCGCCAGCGATATGTGCTGGGAGACACTGCTATGCACCAGATGGCCCAGTCATCAGTCTTTCTCAGTGGAATGGGAGGACTGGGAATAGAGATAGGTGGGCATACAATCCCATTTTTTTGTACCACAACACTGTCAGATATTTAGAACCACAATACTAATATGATCTGCATTGCCAACTGTGATTGGAGACTAAGCAACTTGACTTCTGGTTTCACAGCAAAGAATATTGTCCTGGCTGGTGTGAAGGTATGCACTCTCACTAAATATTATGATTGATCCAACACCATGACCGTGTATAATGTTTTAACTAGGAGTGTCATGAAATTGGTCTTCCCAATCCTTAGCTTGTGAACATGTGTGCTCTGTGTGTTTACAGGCAGTCACCCTTCATGACACAAAGCAATGTCAGACCTGGGATCTGGGCTCCAACTTCTTTATCCGCAAAGAGGATGTGTTAAGCCAGAGAAAGAGGTAATATACTTCACAAAGCTGGACTGTTCCTCTTAACCTCTGACTTAATTCAAACCCTGAAATACCGCATACACACGCTTTGTCTGTAATCTTCATACACAGGCAAACTCTTCCATTCTATCTCTATTTCTTTGGCTGTCTCTTACAAATTTTCATCCATCCTCAGGGTGGAGGCAGTGTGCTTTCGGGTCGCAGAGTTGAACCCTTATGTTCATGTTGACATGTCTTCCTCTGCTTTGGATGACAACACTGATCTCAGTTTTCTCAGCAAGTATCAGGTAAGGCACTGCTTTTCAGAATCTTGGTTGTGATCAACCTCTGATTTGTGGACATTTTTAATGAGTTGTTTTAGTCACTCAGTAAAGGGTCATTCCATGTCAAATCAGCTGAGGCCTCCTGAGTGATCATCTCAGATTTGCTTCATACTTTATGGAAATAAAGATATGGAGGCTTAAAAAGGGGTTGTGGCCCTAATAAATGAGTGTTACTAAAAAACATTGCAAAGTTCCATATGTCATTACTTTTGAACTATTCATTAGATGTCTTTAACTTCTAAAACGGTTGGTCTAGAGTTGCATATATGCCAAGTTAGGCTTGCTAAAAATTGTATTAAAGAAATATGAAGAAAATCCAAGTTGGTCAGCTGTGAAATTTTCTAAAATCTGTTGATTTGACATTGAATTACCCTAAAATTGTTTTTCTGCAGTCCTCCCAGTGACTAGAAAGTTATGTTGTATGCAAGTATGAAAATGCCCAAGACCTGAAGACTTGTAACTCTGACTTTAAAGTTTGCTGTTAGTTTTTTTTTTTCATGGAGAACAGAGGCTTTGATCAGCTTGGATTCATGAAAGTTTCCAACGAAGACCAAATGTTGTGGTGAAAACGTTTGATAATGTTAATAAAAGCTTCTCAAACCACTCACAGCTGCCAGTGCAAATGCTCAGTTGTCATATGTTGGCCAGAATATGGGTAAACTGGTTAAACACTACTTCTCTCTCACGTGGTGGGGATGCTTCAGTTAAAGGTCAAATGATGACAAGTCATAACTCCAACCATGGTAGGATGTGATAAAACTTTGATAAAACGTTCAGGGCTGAAGCATCTAGGCACTGACTGACCCATGGGTTGTCTGCATTGCCGGTTTACTTGCTAATTAATGAATAACTAAGAAATTGGCTCATTGTCATTTTCTTCCAGACTGCACATAACGTTAATTCACACCTGTATTGTTTTCTACTCTGGAGTCTGTGGCAGACTGCAGGAAAAATTTAATGTCTGACGATCTGCTCTGCTCTTTCCTGCAGTGTGTCATCCTGACTGAAGCCAGGTTGAGCCTACAGAAGAGGGTAAATGAGTTCTGCCACTCACAACAACCCCCCATCAGAGTAAGTCTACAGTCACTATAGTGGATATACATTACAAAGTTTGAGCTAAATAACTTCTTGTGCGTGTGGAACACACAAAAAGTCAAATATTAACGAACCTTTTGCTTGTGTATTAACCAAACTGTGTTGCCTTTTGTCCTTGCCAGTTCATTGGCTGTGACGCATATGGCATCTGTGTGCGGGTGTTTTGCGATTTCGGAGAGGAGTTTGAGGTGTCCGATCCCACAGGAGAGGAGCCCAAGGAGATTTTCATTCAAAGTATCAGTCAGGTAGTCTTCTATGTTCCATGACCTGTGTCCAAAAATAACAATTCCAACCTTACTTTCAGAAATTTCACACTCTGCCACGATGTTTTCGGTTTATGTTTTGTTAGTTGGAGAAACTTTATTTCTTGCTAATATTGAGCTACATTTGTTGGAAGAGTGGGGTGGATTTGCTACAGATTTTTTGCATTATCTAGAAACTGCAATTTTTCCTATTCTCCTTGGGAAACAGTCCACAAAGACTGTGTGTCTACTCTAAACAAACTCTTTTGACTTTTGCCCCTTCAGGACAGTCCTGGGGTGGTAACCTGCTTGGACAACCAACCCCATGGCCTACAGACAGGCCAGAGGGTTGTCTTCAGAGAGGTCAATGGCATGGTGGAGCTCAACGGCACTGCACGACAGGTTTCAGGTATTCTGTCTACATTACAGATAATGGTTTCGGTAGATGAAAAGTTTTTACAGAGCTTTTACTGCAAGTTTATTATTGTAAATGTATAACACCAACATACCCAAAAAATCAGAGATGTAAACAAAATTTACAATACGGTTGTGATTTAATATTTATATCAAGTGAAACAGTTACTGTGTTTTTCATAAAATACTGCGTCTTTTTTTACTTATGTACTGTTTTGAACTTTTCCAAGAGCAGATTTGGTGAGATGTTTTCTGCATAAGGTGACATCATAGTGTATTAATCTAAAATATGTTTTTTTCCTTTGTTTGTTTTGATTGTGTGTGTGTGTGTGTGTGTGTGTGTGTGTGTTTGTTTTGATTATGTGTGGTATTAGTCCTTTCCCCTCACAGTTTTACAATAGGAGATACATCCCAACTACAACCATATGCACATGGAGGTTTCTTTGTCCTGGTGAAAACCCCTAAGACATACAGATTTGTAAGTTAACTAGTTGTCATATCAACCACAGATATCACAGTTAAACCTAAAAACAAAAATACGTTTCCAAATGAACATCTTCTGTGTGTGTGTGTGTGCGCCTTTGCGTTTATGAATTTATGTATTTCAGGAGACAATAGAGAGACAGTTGTGTGATCCTCAGGTCCTGACTCCAGACTTCAGTAAACCAGAGGTGAGTGTTTAAAGTTGTTCCTGTGCAGCATAACCTACTGCAGAACAGGTTAAGTTTGGATGGGACCAAAACTTCTGCTCTCAACCAGTCAGCTCTCAGGAATAATCGAGCCATCATATCTTCAGGATCCCTACATGGCCAAAAACACTAGCATCACATTATATTAAAATAAGTAATGAAACACGTATGTAGAAAGACCAGTGGCATCACTTGGCTTCTTAGTTTATTCTACTTGAGTGTGTATTTTTTCCCAGGGTTAACAGAACTAGATAACCAGCTTATCCAGGATGGCTAATATTAGTTTCAGTGAAGCCAGAAAATATTACAAAAATTACTAAGTCTTACTAAATTAATCTTGCTGTGTGATACAGACTACAGTACATAAATGCCTTATCATTTTTGACAAGGTACTTGTTTTTTCTCACAATCCCTTCTTAAATCTACCCATCAGGCTCCACTACAGATCCATGCAGCCATGGTAGCGCTGGACATCTTTCAGGAGCAACACAGTAGACTTCCCAACATTGGGTAAGTACAATATTTCTCTCCTTCTCAATGTCTAGATCCAATCTGCTGCTCTACCTTCTGTGTGCCAACAGTACCTGAGGATATCATTTGTCCTGGCTGGGGTTTTCAGTGTGTGAAGATGTTGAAATGTGACATGTTCAGTTGTTAGCAATTTTACTTTGATGCCATCAGGTGTTCACAGGATGCTGAGGTTTTACTGAAGCTAACCGAGGAAGTGAATGCTACTCTTAAGAACAAAGTGAGTCTCCTTTTTTTCTTTTTTTCTTCCTTGTGCTTTCATTCTCGTGGACCTGCAGAGATCCACACACATCCTCTGTAACATCTGTCATTCCTTTTCCTTCCTCCTCTCCCCCTCTTTCCTTCCAGGCTCCTGTGAATGCTGAGTTGGTGCGCTGCCTGTCAAGGACGGCGATGGGAACTCTTCCTCCTTTGGCAGCAGCTGTAGGAGGCTTAGCCAGCCAGGAAGCTCTTAAGGCCATCACAGGGAAGTTTGCGCCATTGCAGCAATGGGTAGGTTATTTATTTTGAACTGTAGACCTCCTTTTCAGAAGCATACTGGTGCTCATTGATAATTAAACAGCTCAGTTTACCCTTTTGACATTGCAGCACAGCGATGGAAACTATTAACTTTAATAGTTTTTACAAAATGTGGTTCATCATTTTTCATCAATTTTTTTTTTTTTTTACTCTCCCTTAACTGTTAACTTCATCTCCTTCTCTGTTTGTCGTGGGTTTAGTTTTACCTTGATGCCATCGAAGTTGTCCGGCCCCTTCAGTCTCTTTCTGCAGAGGAGTTTTTCCCCAGGGGCGATCGGTATGATGGATTACGAGCTTGCATTGGTGAATCAATGTGTCTTCAACTGCACAAGCTCAGGGTCTTCATGGTAAGGTTTTCTCAGAGTATTGAAGGCATATTTTATATTGAATTGTCAAGGTTTATGTCTGAGTAAACCCTACAGTGACTTCTCTTCCAGGTTGGCTGTGGTGCCATAGGCTGTGAGATGCTGAAAAACTTTGCTCTGCTTGGGGTTGGATTGGCCAAGAGCTCAGGAGAGGTGGGCAGTCCTTCCCTCCTTGTTTTCTCTCCTCTGTCTTACTGCAATTCTTTATGTATTTCAATATATTTCATCTCTTGGGGATACGAATCTACTGAAACTTATTAAACCGCATCGGTTCATCCCCAGGTGTGCATCACAGACCCAGACCTCATAGAAAAGTCGAACCTCAACAGGCAGTTTCTCTTCAGACCACATCATATACAGGTGAATAGATATCCTCTTCCTTTTCCACCTCTGTACAATCAGTATTAAATTACTTGAATTACTATCAGTACACCCGCCATACCCATTTTTTTTTACTCCATCTCAGAAACCAAAGAGTACCACAGCAGCAGAAGCCACTCACGATATCAACCCAGACCTGCATGTGGATGCTCACCTCAACAAGGTGTGTCCAGCTACTGAGAGCATCTACAGCGACTCCTTCTACTCCCACCTGAACCTAGTGGTCACTGCGCTGGACAATGTGGAGGCCCGCAGATATGTAGACAGGTAACAATCAATCATTTCTAAAACCTTTAAGTAACTGTAGTTTGTTTCTGTGAGCAATGGCCCTAATTAGATTTAAGAATGCTTATGACATAAATGTAGGAGTTTGGAATGTATTTCATGAAATATTCACCAATTTGTCCAAGAACTGATATTGTCAGTCTGTATGTATTTAATTTTCAGTCGCTGTGTATCCAATCAGAGGCCTCTCCTGGACTCTGGCACCATGGGAACTAAAGGACACACAGAAATCATTGTGCCAAATTTGACTGAGTCCTACAATAGCCATGTGAGGATGTGTGAGAGTTTGCAAGTCTGAAACCATAAGTTTGTGCTTTGCTTTAGTTTGTTCCCTGCATTCTTCCTGTCCAGTCACTTCTCAGGTATAGACTTCACTCTAAGTACAGTGCTTCTACATACTGTATCTTTTCCTTTGCTTTCCAGAGAGACCCCCCAGAGGAGGAAATTCCATTCTGCACTCTCAAGTCTTTCCCTTCTGTCATAGAACACACCATCCAGTGGGCCAGAGACAAGGTCTGCCTGAAGTCCGACAGAATTCCTCTTTCATGTTGCAAGTGATGATTATTTTTATTTTAGAAAGTAACTTATTTCGATTTTTTTCTTTCTTTTTTTTTTCTTCCTCTCTTTCTTTGTTCCTGGGGTGTATGTAGTTTGAGAATGCATTTGTCCACAAGCCCTCCATGTACAACTCATTCTGGCAGACCCACTCCTCGGCTGAAGTGGTGCTACAGGTAAGACTTTGTATGTCATAAGTGTTTTTCTCATTTATTAAACGTATCTTTTCCATTAATATACACCAGTAATGTAATACTTCATTCAATTAAACAGTTTTGAAAGATTCTTTGTTTGTGTATTCGTAGAGGATGGAGGCAGGGGAAAGTCTGGAGGGTGCATTTCAGGTCATTAAGCTTCTAAGCAGACGGCCTAGCCAGTGGGAACAATGCATTGCTATTGCCCGTCTGAAATTTGAAAAATATTTCAAGAGAAAGGTAATCAATCTCTACCTGAAAATACATATTTGTAACAAAGAGATTTTATGTATGTAGTAGTTGGTGCAAGCTCCACCACATGATATGCATTGTTCACTTTTGTTCTTGTTATGTAGGCCCTACAACTGTTGTACTCGTTCCCCCTGGACACAAGGTTAAAAGATGGAAGTAAGTTTTTATTAAACACATATATACCTATAAAGTTACCAAATTATTTCACAGTAATTCAATATGCATAACTACAATATAAAATGTATTTAAAAGCAAGATATATATAGTGAAAACTTTACCGTTACCCTTAGGTTTGTTTTGGCAGTCCCCAAAAAGACCTCCAGCACCTATTGATTTTGACTTGAAAGACACTTTGTGAGTGCTGCATTCTTTTATATTACTGTTCAAGCCTTTATTGTAATGTATGTTTTACATCTAAGCTTGCCTAACCCTCCTCTATTCCCATCAGGCACTTCACCTTCATTGTCAGCACCGCCCGACTTTTCGCAGGGATTTATAACATCTCTTACTCAGAAAAGGTAGGTCATGCACACTCACGCATACACTCTCTCAAACAGACACACTTAATCACTGATTGGCTAAACTTTTCCATCTACCAGGACCTCTCCGAAGAGGCAGTGACCAGGATTCTCTCAGATGTCAAGATTCCCGAGTATAGACCCTCAGAGAAAGTAAGCTTCTCCACTGACCTGGTCCCTGATTTCTGAGTTTAAAAAAAAGATCCTAATCTAGTTGATTGGTGTGGCTCTGTTCCTTCCAGTGTATAGAGACAGATGAGACAGCAAAGAAGCCTGATCAGATGAAGATGCCTCATAGCAGTGAAGAGGAGAGGGAGGCTATCACACAGCTGGAGCAGGCCATTGCTGCTGACAGTGTCACACCAGGTACACAAACTCAAAAAAAAAAATGAAAGAAGTCAAGATGACTCTACAATTCAAAGCTGAATATGTAGGAGTACTTGGTTATAATATCATTATTATATCCTGTGGTAACTACTGTGTGATAATGTCTGTACTTTCACATGTTCTCTGTAGAGAGCTTACAGGTGAGTCCACTGCAGTTTGAGAAGGACGATGACAGCAACGGCCACATGGACTTTGTCGCATCAGCGTCTGCTCTCAGAGCGAAGATGTACTCCATCGAGCCAGCTGACAGACTCAAGACCAAACGCATCGCTGGCAAGATCATCCCGGCTATCGCCACGGCAACAGCTGCTGTGGCTGGACTGGTGAGTATAGTCACTTAAGGCACTCCCTAACAGTTACTCATGTTTGTCTGTTGTGCTTGTCTTGCAAAGACATTTAAACTGTCTCTCCATGAAATTGAGAAAAAGCGCATTGTCTAATTCACAAACATGCAGGTTTACCTTAGTGCCATTGTTGTTAAACACGTACAGATAACAGGAAATGTCAATTTCAGCTTAATCTTAAGAATTTATTGCTTGGTAATATGTCTAAGTATTTTTGTCTATTTGTTCAGACTTTTTAACGTGTTATTATTTTGATGTACACAGGTGGCCCTCGAGTTGATCAAGGTGGTTGGAGGCTACGGGTTTGAATCATTCAAAAACTGCTTCTTTAACTTGGCCATCCCTGTAGTGGTGCTCACTGAGCCTGCCCCAGTTAAACGGACACCCATCAGGTAGGGGGCACATGTACACTTTGTCAGTCTCACCGTCTCTAATGCTACCTAAATGTGAGAAAACACCTTTAAGCACCACATCTTACTATTATTGCAGCATGACAGCAACAAAGGGGAAGTTTGAGTTGCAAGATGGCACCAAGTGCAGGAGTTTACCCTGTTTTGTTGTTATTACAATGCAAAGTAGTGACAGTTCTATGGCGTCTTTCCCAGGGACAACATCTACTTCTCCATCTGGGACTGCTGGACTATTTTTGGCCACGAGGACTTCACTCTCTCTGACTTGATGAATGCAGTGAGGGTGAGAAACATTTCTCGTATTTTACTGTGTTGGTGTACTAGCAATGCAGATGAACTGCGGATGCAGTTACCACATTTGCCCTGAGGTTTTTGATTGCTTCTTTGTACTGTGTCTTTGTCAAATAACATGTTGTTGATGATTTTTATGTCAGGAAAAGTATGGAATTGAACCCACTATGGTTGTCCATGGTGTGAAGATGCTCTATGTGCCTGTGATGCCAGGACACTCAAAGAGACTTAAATTGACGTGAGTGCCTTACCTAAAAAAAAAAAAAGGGATGTTCTTTTTCCTCATTTCCTCATAAAGTGTCTTTATATTTGGAGATTTGCTGGACCAAATCTGTCAAATCAAATTTTTGTGCTCTTCTAAACCAACTGGAAATGATTTTGAAATGATTCATCTGTTGTCTACACTGAACAGATGCACTTAACCCTGCCTCTGACTCTCTCCAGGATGCAGAAACTGATCAAGCCATCAGTGGACCGGCGATACGTCGACCTCACCGTGTCATTCGCTCCAGAGGCAGATGGCGACGAGGACCTCCCTGGTCCTCCTGTCAGGTACTACTTCACCCGCGATGGAGAGACGCCCTGACACCTTTCTAAATGTCATCCTCAAACCTCTTGTGTCCTTACTTCCCTTTCATGTAAATTGTTGCACCCCAATAACCCGGGCCGGGGCCAAGAGATTTCCCTCAAGATGTTATCTGACAAGGGCAAAGCTCCTGGCTCCAGCACAAGCCCCCCCCTGTACTTCATGGAGCAAGAAAAAGCCAGTCCTGGTCCCAGTTCTTCTTGCCTCAGATCTAGCCAGTGGAACGCAAGGCTGCTTGAGTAGCACTTAACTGTACCTGTGTACATATATTTTTTCTGTTCTGTTTTCTACTCTGGTGAAATGCACAGCTCCGCCTGTGTCGATGCCTTAATTGATTAATAACTTTTTTCTGTTTGTGGCAGTGTGTCTGACTAAAACTATGTTTACAGAAACCTGCATACTCCTGACATACAGCCCCATTAGTCTAATGTGTTTTAAATCTGCTAGGACTGTTGGAGCAGTGAAGTAGATTTGTAGTCTGTAGGCATCACATCTTCTTCTTTCTCAGAGTCCTGTCATTGGTTTTGAAAATATTTCCAACCACAGAATTTGCCAGTTGTTGGTCATCTCCCCTTAAAGCAACAGGTCAAGCCAATATTTGTTATATAATTTAAAGGTGTAACAGGTCAGTGGACATGGGCGTAAGCACCAAAGATACTGATAATCATTGTGTCTGCAGATGATTATCTTTTTTATCATCACTTTGACTGCTTCATTAAAAACACATTTACAGTATATCACTGGGTATGGTTATTACCCAAACATGAAAGGGCAACTCACACTGCTGCGCCTTGAGCGCATCATCACAGGGTTGGGTTCAACTCTGTTGGATAAGTCACTGCCCTATTGACGAACATCGGCACTTCAGAAAAGCAGCAATCTTATCACATTGCTTCCCAGTCTGGTGCGCTTAACAAAATGGGTAAAACCACCTATCATTTGTAGCTTCCAGTCTTACCCGTCTCATTAAATACTTAACTGATGTCAGTGCAGTCATCACACATTTGGGTAAACAATATGTTCATTATATTAAGTAATGGCATGATATCAATGGCTTTCTCACACAGACATGGAACAACTGTACCAACATTTGGGATTACACTCCTTCTTTTAAAACAATTTTTTTTTTTTTTTAAGAAAAAATCAGTGCTGTTCATGATTTATTTTCTTGCATTTGTTTATGGATGTGTGTCCATGACGTGTATTTATTTACTTGTTACTCATTTTTGTCACTTTTTTTGTGTCAAACTGAGCCTGTGTTGAGATCTGTTGAACCACAGTGCACTGGGTAATTGTTAATCGACACTGAACAAAAGTCATCCTAAAAGTTTTTATCCCGGGCTGTAAATCGCCCGTCTATTTAATTCCAGTTGAAGGCTGCGAGTAGGGTCTTTGAAATAGTTTGCACTGGCATATATTGGCAATAATGTCAGTGTAGTTTTGAATGGAATCATTTGACAATCCAACTTTTTGTATTGAGGTTATTGAGATCAACCTGAAGACACAGTCCACTAACCTGGTTATCATCTGCGTCTTCAAAACGATTAAGACTGAAGTCACACAAACTGATTCCATGACCACATTAATTTCCAGAGGTGTGGAATTTCTCTTAGCACAGAAAATGTCTACCATACTGACTAAACTTCTTGTGCAGTGAATGTCATAAGTATAAAACAAAACAGTGTTAATGAGTGACAATAATAATGATAATGATGTGTGTTCCTGTGACAGACGACTCAACCAATGGTCCAATAAAATGTGAGATTTCAGGATGTCCTCAAGACTAAAGCTGCTCCGAGTCTCTGTGTTAAATGCATCACAGTAGAGCTGAAATGATTATTCGATCGACAGAAAAATGATCAGAATCTATCCTTATAATTGTTAGTCTTTCACAATTTTTGCTTTAAAAAAAAAAAAAACTCCCAAACATTCTCCGGTTCCAGCTTCTCACATGAGAGGATTTTCTGCTTTTCTCTCTCACATATCACAGTAAGCTGAATGTGTTTGGATTTTGGACTATTTGTTGACTGAAACAAGACATTTTACCACGTCACCTTGGGCTCGTGGAAGTCATGATGGCCATTTTTTCACTGTTTTTGACATTTCATAGACTAAACAATTAAAATGTGAGAAAGTTATGGGCACATTAATAGATGGTTAAAATTGTTGTTAGTTGCAGCCACAGGCTTTCAAAATAGATTTGTTTATTACATATCATAAAATCTCATGTCAAATAGTGAGAGATCAGTAAATACATTTTTTTTTCTCCCCCCCACAAATGTATGTGACACTGTACACCAGAAAGTAAAATTTTAAATACATTCAATAGTTCATTTAGAGTTCATAGAGCAAGCATGGACTGTGGTTTTATATTACATTACATTATTGTCAATGTATCGATTAAATAAATATTAATTTTAGTACAAACTGTAATATTTACATATCTCACCTAATTTAAAGTTGTATCTACATGGTATTTGATTTAAGTATCAAGCATTAAAACATTCACATTATAGATCTAAGTCTTGCAGGTTCCCCCAGCTTGGTCCCACCTTGACTTTGGCCTTAAGCTTTACATACAGTTTTACTGCTGACTCCATCTCCCTCTTGACAAGCTGAGCAACCTGACAGAAAGGGGTTTGGGAGAGAGACAAAGAATTCGTATACATGTGGACTTTTCCAGACTGTTGTCCTGTTTCTGCACTTGGGGAAAAAAAGTGCAAGAAATCAACTGCATTAAAGGAAAAAAAAAACAACCAGAAATAATTTTTGTTTTTTGGTGTCAAGTTCATTGTTAATTGAACATATTAACAAATACTGAAGCCATTTCATAGCTGTCTGTTTCTTTTTAGTTTTAGGGGAGACTTATTAATACAACTATTTCAACCATGACTAACCTGCTTTATCAGCCCAGGAAAAACATATAGTATATCTTCCATACTGGAACGTTTCAGCAGAAAAGTACAACTATGGAGGAATTGAAAATCCAGGAAATAATGCCCATACCTGTATGAGGTCTTCCTCTGTGGTTTCATAGATGAGTTCATCATGTAGCTGCAGGACAAAGTAGGCTCCTCTCAGATGAGATGTCCCAGCCCTGCGCTGGTTGCTGGCTGTATAATGGACAGCGGCATCATTATCAGACATGATTTTTTTACAGGCTTTGAAATGCTACAGTGGGTAACAGTCTGGTGTTTGACTGGTGAATGAGAGTTAACTGTGTGTCACCTGAATGTGTGTGCTGGTGAGACAGGGGAGCAGCAGGATATGTTTTTCGCAGTCGCTTCTGGATTTTCACAGTGGCAAGTTTAACAATGTCTGCTGCTGAACCCTGTACAGTCGTGTTCACTGCCTGACGCTCTGCCTGAGCGAGGGAAGGAGAGAGGAACACGTTATGAAAAATGGAATACATGGGAAAAAAAAACCCACATGAATTTTACATTTCACAGCTTACAGATAAATTCTGGCAAGTTGTGGTGGACAAGCACACTTACATGTGCTTTGATGTGCGTATTGGTGTTAGTGATTCCAGGTAGGTATCTCCTACGGCCCATCAGAGTCTGAACATAGCCGCTCTTTATACAGTTCTTCACTGTTTGTTTAAGAAAAGCATTGATCCCTGAAAAGCAAGAGCACACCACAGAAGTTTTATGTCTCGAGTGGAAATTTACCTAGACTGTAATTATCCAGGCACTAATCCAACTGGTTTTTCCCCTATATGTTTTTTTTTTTAGACTTTACATTGATATCTTATAAAGAAAAACTAAATGCCAACAAAATAAAAATAAAAAAAATCACAGGATATGTATCGAACACATTATGAACAGTTAGTTGTATATGTATAATTCTAGCAGAAATGGAAATGTGTATACCTTTGTATCTGGCCTTGAAACTTTCTATGTAGCAGGCCGCATCATTCTCCTCCACTCCCATTTGTTCCCCCAAGGACTTGGCTCCCATCCCATAGATAATACCATAGCAAATCTTCAGAGACATACATACATGTACACACTGGTGAGCGTCCCACTGAAAATGCACACATCCTTGTTATCGTCTCTTTCCTGCCTAGTTGTACCTGCTTTGCCTGTTGTCTGAGGTTGTCGTTCACATTCTCTGGGTCGACACTTTTCCACTCGGCAGCAATGCAGCGAAACACGTCTGCTCCTCCATTCAGCACCTGGTGAACACAGAGGTTTCATCATTTTTTTTACTTGTTTATTGATGTTTGATATTCAATGTTTCCTTGCTGTTCGCTCCTATCAATAAGCCACTGACCTGTAGAAGTCGTTGATCCTTGGACAGGTGAGCCAATACTCTCAATTCCAGCTGGGAATAATCAGCTGCTAGTATCATCCCACCTGCAGTACAGTGCAAAAAGACAAGGCTGATACAACAGTCTGAGACAAGTATAGACAGACAAAAACAACTGTATCATCATAGTAACCTGAAAAAGGTACAAAGGCATGTCTCATGCTGACAGAGAAGGCCGGGCCTTGCTCTGCAGCTCCGGCTGTAACTGAAGGCACCACAGAACATCTCTTCTTTCTGAAATGGAAGAGTAAAAGCTTCATTATGGGAAAAACCATCTAATTCTATCAATCCTACTGACTGTTAGTTTAAATTTGAACATGGCTTTTGGAGAAAACCCATGAAATTAAGTGCATTCACAGCCACGTCTAGCATGTACCATTATCCATTATGAGCACATTTTTCACTTTACACACCTATTGACTCAGTTTCTGGTTTTATAAATTGACACTTATGTGGGTTGGTTTTTTTGTTTTGTTTTTTAAAACATTTAGCTAATTTAATACCACTGTATGTTCCTGTCCATGATAAGATATGGTATTACGATTAACTTTTATATTGACATATTCACCTTTTTTCAGAATGGAAATAGTATCTTATCCATATTGTAGCCACCTGGATGTAGTTCTTACATGCACAAGCTCAAAAGCAGAATATTTCACAATAACAACAACATTGGAGTATATGGAGTACAATATTAACAATATGGGAGTAGTTATATAGATTCAGATTCTGGAGCAGTTAGGTGTAATGTAAAATGGATTAAAAATCTGCAGTTATCAATGCAGCAAGAGCTGGTGTGTTTTAATGTGCAAAAAACCAATTCAACTCAATTTATTTAGTTTCTTTCTCAAGAAGATAGGTCTATCCGCTAGAGTGAAAAGTGTGAGTGAGGAACTTATGATTAGAACAACAGTTCCTTTACATTCTTTAATGACATGAAACCATTTTTCATTTTACTGAGAACACTACTGGAGTGCCCCATGAGTGTCCCAAAACCCCACTTTGAGAACCACTGGCTCATAGATCATACCTACCCCTGTTTGGTGGTCATTTGGCAACCGTTTTGTGAAGGAGGGCTCTCACCCACCACCGTGGGCATGTAAATCTCAAAGTCTTTGGGGACGTTCTGTATGTTGGGCTCAGTGAAGCTCACTCTACCTAACAACAAAATGAGCTTGGTCACTGCATTGCATATATTTACTTCAAATAAGATGGCATTGCACAATATGAATTAACCAATAACATCAAGGTGTGTCTACATGAAACACGTCACATATCGAAAGACAGGTGCACGTGACGTCTTCGTGTATCTATGTATGTGTGTGTTTTACCTGTGGCTGTGTGTGTCTGGGTGATGGGGTATATTCTGTCCATGGCCAATTTAGGGTGGTATTGCTTCTCCCTCTGCAGGGGGAACACCACTTTAGTCAAGGCGTTAGTGATCCGCCTCCACTCCAGAATCACACCCGGCAATGGGTGCAGGGGGCAAAGTTTCTCCAGAACATCCTGCCAACATCATTTCAATTCAGTTTAAATATAGTGAATATTTAATCTACCAAATATTATGTTATAGCTCCCCAACAGTATAAAAACAGTGCTATTACTTGACGGCAACAGCAATAATGTTGTGTAATGCAAAGTAGATTCACCTTGGTTGTGCTGAACTGCTTTCCAACCCGTACTCTGCCACCGCCTCTCCTGGTGTAGCCCAGAGTCTTCTTACTTTTCGATCCACCTACATCACCATTTGGAGGCAGGTGGAGCTCCAAGAACAACACCTAGCATATACGAGTTTAGAGAAGTGTAACTACTACTAGATTTGGAATCTGGTTCAAAAACATGGCTCCAATAGAGAAGAAGAGTTGTTGAACCTGTGCTATGTCGTCGATACTGGTGAGGGAGAAGCTGTGTCCAGCCAGGCTGTATGCCTGAGATTCCAGCGCTGAGAGTTTGGCCTGCATTACGTGTTTTTGTCTCTCGCACTCTGCAACACTGAAGCCCATTCCATTCAATTCCAACAGAGCCAAACATACCTGGGAAGGCATCTCAATGCGCCTGAATAAATCTGACACATGTACAAAACATAAGCCACTAATGTTTACCACAGTTCTCCATGCTGCTACAACACTGTATGACTGACTGTGCACTCTTTATACCAAGCATGCCGTCTTTCTCCAGCAGGCCGGTGAGATGGTTCATGACAGCATGTACCATCACGCTCTTGGTCGCTGCCCTAACACGAGGACAGTGTGCATGCGCATTCCCAAGTCCGTCCAGCAGAGGTAATTCTTCAGGACAGAAGACAGTCACCATGTTTGGCAGAGTCCTCTCCTCACTGCCAGGGTCCAACAGCCAACACGCCACCTACGATAAACATTTAACAAAGAGTCATTTTGCCAGAAATTCAAGTTTGTTTCTGATAGTTTATCAATATAAACGTTCATGGGAAGAATTTTACCAATTATTTGTGCGTGTGTGTGGTTTGTCAGTCTTTTGGAGGTTGGATGTTTGTCTGTGTTGTATGTTCTTTTCTTTTATTCATTACAATCTCATGTCATTTGCTGCTGTATGAACTTTAATGTAGAGCATACTGAGTTCACCAGTTGTGAGGCGTGCTATATATATATATATATATATATATATATAAAAATAAATAACACTTCCTTGCCTTGCCTTTTCAATCGCGTGGTTTTATTTTAAATGAAATCCCAACATCTCAGAGGTAAGTACAAAAATCTGAGTGCGATTGGACATTGTGCACTTATGATTTCTCTGTCTGTTTTCTCACCTTGGGGTCTTCACAGAGGCCCTCCAAGCTGATACCACAGCTCAGGACTAGCGTCTTGTACACCTGGATAATGTCATACGTGACAACTACACCCCCTCTAAGACCAGCCAATGGCCTGCTCAGACAGGCCTTCACCTGCCCCAGCCTCTCACTTATTGGCAAATCATCATCCAGTGGAGGAGGGGCCAGACTGGAGCTCAAACCTGACGGTTTAACAGACAAGCTGAATTAAGGGAAAATTTTTTGATTGTGTGCTTGTACATCCGTGTGTGTGTGTGTGTGTGTGTGTGTGTGTGTGTGTGTGTGTGTGTGTGGATACCTTTGCTCTGCTCTTGCTGCAGAGATACGTAGTATGCATCTCTTGCTCCCCAGCAGACAGACAGTCCAATCAACACCAGTCCATCACTGTCTCTTACTGGAAAACCATCAGTCCTGTTGAGCTTCTGATGAGATGCTGACGCTGCACAGATAACACATGCATGGATGAAGAGACTGAATTCAACACAGCCTATTTGGGGTAGAACGGTTGTTTGTGTTGTAGGTGACGAGGCAAAACACAGATACAAAAAACTGACTTCTCTCCACAAATACTTGTCAGATGAAGTCCATTTTGGGGCTACTGCTTGGCAACAATTAATCACATTTTCCTGTAGGTTAAAGTCACTTTTGTGGTTACCTCTCCTGTGTTTCCCTCCTATTTCCCCCTCAGGCTGCTGTCTGTTCTCCCTCTTTTCACAGGCCAAAGCCAGAGAGTACCGCTCCTTCACTTTCCACTCTTTAATGAAAGTGTCGAAGAGGCGCCTGTCACTTGCCACGTCTATGATGGAGAAGGTCCCAGAGTTGCTGGAACAGAGTGATGCATCCTGGGACAGCTTAAGAGTGAAGCCTTCATCCGTCACGGGCGATTCTGTATCAGAGGGAAGCTTCGGCCAGGGGGAGGATAGAGGAGCGGAGTGTCGAGGAGGGCTGAGGTTCTGGTCGATATGTAGTAGGGGTTTGGTTTTTGAACTTGAGTGTGCAACCGACTTCAGATCGGATTCAGGTAGAGACCTTGGTTGCCCTAGCTTGTGTTTGTGGCTGCAATCAAACGTAGAGTTAGGCTGTGTAGTGTCAGCTGCTTCCGATAGACGATGTGTACTGTGTCCTGGGTGAGATTTACCACATTTTGGGGCTGTTGATTTCTGTTGAGGAAGGGTTGAGGGAGTCGACTGGTTAAATGGCTTGGTGGTGAGAGGCGACTGGACCGAGGTGGTGGTCAGTTTTACTCTGGGTGTGACAGGTGGTGTTTCTTGGGTGGGCGGAATAAGATCACCAGCTGATCCTGGTCTCTCTATTGCATTCTCAGTGTCATATCTGGGGGGTTGTGCCACTTGAGAATCACTCTCAGCAGCAGATTGCACATTTAGCTTCTCCCTTTTTCTACCCACTTGTATTGAGGGCTGAGGTAGATCTGCAGCCTCCACTGTGTTTGCAGCAGCAGCGTATGTTTGAGTGGCTGTGTGGCCTGTTGTAATGTTTTGCCAGGACTGGTCAGACATGCTAGGCCAACGGTCAAAGATCTCTTGTAAACCAGGGCTGCAATGAAGAGTACTTTCAGGCACATTATCTGACAATAAAACTTTCATTTTCGCTTCCTTATCCTTTTCTACCTGCTTTCCATTTTCACCTTCCTTGTTTATCTCTCCCAGTGTCCCACCTGGTTTATTGTCATTATTACCATTAGTAAACTGTTTAGCTGTGTCCTTGTCAACCTCATTTTGAGTAACAATGCTGTCAGGTTGTGGCTGCATGTGACTGGGTTCAGATGGTGAATTTGACAGCTGTTCCTCAGGCAGACCATGGTCTGCACTGGGTTGCTGTGCTCGAGGATGGCGGGCTTCTTGCTCTCTTTGCATTCTCTCTGTATGTCTGAGCAAGCTTTTCCTCTCCAGAAAATGTTCGCCCACAAACAGTGAGTCGCCCCACTCTGAAAGGTTGAAGGAGGACTCGCCCCATTGGATTGCCTCCTGCTTTTCTGCCTCCTGGTTGGCGAGAATCTCGCTGCGTCGTCGCTCCTGGGTTGATGGAAGAGGGCAATTGTATTTGACCTCCTGGCCAACAGATTCCTCTTCATCAGATTGGTCAAGGATCTGTTGTGGGCTCAGACCAGCCAGCAGAGAGCTGTCGTACAGGCTGTCGAATAGGAAGCTACTACTTCTGTTAAGACTCTCATAAGCAACCTGACTGGCTTCGAGAGCTTCATTATCATTACCATCACCTTCATTTTTATCTTCATCCACGATATCACCACCACCAGGTCCACAGGAAATCTGTGAAAACAACAGCGTATCCTTATTAAAGAGCCAAAACATTTGATTTTAAGTATTTCTTATTTGCAACCAATGCATAATTGAAGATTCGGGTCAGTTACCTGGTGGCTGATGAGCTCCATATGACTATCGGTGAGAGAGATATTGAATCTATGGCATGTGTTCGGAGGGAAAAGTCTTTTTTTTCCCTCATCTGTGTCGCCCTCCAGCTCTACAGCTGTTCCTACCAATTCTTCCTCTTTTACCTTTTCTGTTTCTATCAGCTGATTCATTCTTCTGTCATTCCCATCTCTGTGTTGGTATGTATGTTGAACGATGATTCTTTCTGTCTGAGTGTCCAATTCAAAGCTGACACCAAAGCTCTCTTCTCCCTTTTTAACATCTCCATCAACTTCATCTCTCTCATCTCCTGCATACAGCTCAGGAGATGAGAACTTATCTACCTCTCCATCCTCTATCCTTCTTCGCTTGGCATCAGGAGAGAATAAGGGAACTGAGCCAGGAGAAACAGATGTAGGAGGATCAAATGGGTCAGCATTTCTAGGAGCAGAAACTGTTGGAGGAGTTTGTTGCATGGGGCCAGTAGCTTGAGCAGTGGTTGGCACCTGGGCTGTAGGTGCTGAGTTGTGAATTGATGCCCGGTAGGATGCCCATGCTGTCTCTCCATTATCTTGTAGACATTTCTCATTTTGTATGGAGTGAAGGACCTTGCTTAGGGCTCTCGAGTGCCTCAGTCTTCCTGACTGTACGGGTGAGGGAGCAAGCCCTGTGGTACCATCTCCTTTTAATGTCGTTGTGGAAACACTTTGTTGTTCTTCTGCCCAGGATATTGGGGCTCTGAAGCGGGGAGGTGGCATTGGAGGAGGTGAAGGCCGAGGATGTGGCAGTGACTGAGGCAAAGGGCTGGATACAATCTCTGCCAATTCCTGTGTCAGACTCCTTTCAGGAATCGGCTGTTTCACTTGTTGACCCCCTGGTCTGGCTGAGATTGTACCTTCACTTTTCTTGACTCCTTTCTCTGAAGGGGATTCTTTCTCTGACCTTCTGTGCTTTTTTCTTTCTTGTTTTTCTGGGTCTGTCCTGCCTCCCTCTATGTGCACCTCCAATTTTCTGTTTACTTCCTTCTCAACAGGTTTGGACTTCCCTTGCTCTTTCCTGGCTTCGCCCTCTGATTTCTCCATTTTTGTTTCAGCCACTCCTTTCTCACTTTTATATTCCTCCTCACCCTCCTCTCTGTGTCTGTCAGAGTCTCTGCCCTTACTTTTCATCAGCCTGTCTCCCTCTTGGTGGTCTTTAGTGTTGTCTGTCTGTGCTTTTTGTGAACTGAGATATGAACCAGATGAGGTTTCTGTGTCGCTGCTGTGATGGTCATCAGGGCTCTTGACAGCAGGAGCCCCAGGAGGAAGTGTCATTGGGTCCCACTGAACTCCTAGCTGGGCCAGGTCTTCCTGAAGGAGGAGCCTTGCCTCAGAAACTATCTCAGTGGCTGCTTCCTGTTCTGTCAGGGCCCGCCCCCCGGTCACCCAGACACAGCGAAGGCTCCGTCTCTCAGCTGCCTCCATCTCACTCTCATCCACTGCACGTTTAGAGCTGAAGAAAACAAACAGTGCACCATTGACTCTACATTTGGGCTCATATTTCAGGGAGATTTAAAGTTGGTGTGCTCATGCTACAGTTGCATAGGTTTTAAGTCGGGTTTAGAGGACTGTACCTGCTTTTATCTCCTTGACTTTTTCAAAGCAAAGGAAGTTGGTTCATGTTTATAGTAGTGTAATCTATTTACGAGTATATATTTGAGATTTTTTTAATATACTTGATATATTTTACATAACAGTGTCTCCGTAGTCCCACATTTTGGGATAGATGATGATGATTATTATTATCATTAATATTTCTAATATTACTACTATTAATATTTAAGGTTTAAGTTTTGTTTAAGTTTTGCCTTAAGTTTTGCCTTGAATGTCATTGTTTAAACAATACTTTACTGTTAGTTATTGTTGCCTTATTTAGTTTTGTTACTTTTTACGAAACCTATTTATGTCTTTAAAATTACACTGTCTGCAAGTGGAGCGGGCGATGGTCCTGTGACCTAAACACTTTTATTTTTGGTCACATTTTGGAATAAACGGATTCATTTTGCATCTGAAAAGCCTCTTCTACTTTTTTGTCAGTTTGAGGGAAATCTTTCAAAAAGATGGTTATTTTTTACAAATTAACTTTATAAATAGAGCTGTTACTTTTTTTTGAAGCACTGAAGTTAATCAAATCTAACTGAATTGTGAACACAATGAGGGAGTAATCTAAACAGAATCCATGTTTTGTTCAGTGACTTGTTTATGGGATATTGGGCGTATTAGACAAGGACATTTATCAGGTAAGCTGTCTGAAAAGTTCGAAATGAACGACAGCATCTGTACAAATCCTTTTGATAGACATATTTAAAGTGCCTAGTTTTTAGTCACAACTTCATCAAAGTTAACTGGTGTGAGCTGATGTTGTGCTATCCTATATCTCCCCTGAGCTGATGGCCCTTTTTATGCCTGTGTGTTTTCAAGGGACTAATATACTTTTTTACCTAATATGCATTTATATCTGAATGGAACATACAGACAAACATACACACTCCTACCTCTTGAATGGGACTGCATTCCTTAAGGCTTTTTCCACATCAGCCACAGTAGCCCTGGCTAGTTCAGCAACAGTACAGAGCCCTTGTGCGTAGAGTGCTCTGGCTCGTGTTGCATTCAAGAGGGAAACCCTGACCAGGTCGACTAGTTCCCTCTGGACTCCAAAGCTCAGCCTGGTCTGGAACTGGGACAACAGCAGCTCTATGTTGTGCCAGCCAAGACGTTTGCAGAACACTGTTACCATACCTGCAAGATAGCAGAAATAAATAATAACTAATGTCCTGTGTTTTGGCTCAGTTTTTTTTTTTTTTACAGTTTGCTGCCGTGTCTGGATCAATCATTGATAATAAGCACCATCATTTATGATGATATATACTCACACCCAGTGTATGCTGTACACTGTGCTCCCAAATGCACTCAGCAACACATTTAAACATGTACCTGCATATGTAGAAGCAGACTGTTGGAGAGACTGTAACTGCCCACGGCTGCAGTTGTATTTAGATGCCACTGTTCCCAAAGGCACCTCATTCACCAGATCCTGTAGTACAAGGGTGGTGAAAAACCTGTAAAGTGATAACAAAGAAAGAATTTAAAGGATAAAAGCCTCATGTGATCAAAACATTTCTAAAACTTTACTTCTTGTTTGACTTTCTGGGGATAGATCCTTGAGTGGTTTGTTTCAGAGTCTCTCTTCTAAATCACTTTTTTATCCAAGGGCCACAATGTTGGGAATTAATGTGCATTCAGGAAGAAGATACAATAGCACAAACTTCTCAGTAAAATAATGTAATAAATATAAATAACTATCTTTAAACAAGAACTATATATATGAAATATAATGTTCAGTATTTGATTTTTACATTCATCCAAAAGTGTATGCTTTACAAAGGTAGCTTGATTGAAGAGCTATTATATTGCACCGAATTATATTGTTAAGGTGTTTGTTATCATCTTGCGCCACCTTGTATACTGTCAGTGAATAGCATACAGAAGTGTGTAACCGTGTCTAGAATTTAGTATTAAATTTGGCTATTGGTTTCCAAGCCACATGTCACATGTTTACTATCATAAAGCAAGGAATTCTGGATTCCTTCATGAGCTGTCCGGGACATTTTGATAAATTAAAGTTCAATAACAGAAAACTACATGAGAAGGACTATTAACCAATACTGTGATATACAGTACATATAGCAGGTGTAATTAACGTAGATATGTGCTTTACCGTTTATGAATTGCCATCTGTCTACGCTGCTTTTCTGTCTTGGCGACAAGTTTGCCACTGACAGACCGTGCGAGAAAACCTTCCTGGACACCCACCAGCTCTGCTACTCTCTTCATCGATGACGAGAGCTGTTCCCAAAGACAGAAGAACTGATACCAATCTATGGTAGTCCACTCTGCGTACAACGGGGTGATCTGAGGAAAGTGTGGAAATAGAATTTTGTATTACTATGCTTGCGAGGACTGGGGTGGGTTTCATGTGTTTGAGGAGGGGATGCTTGTGGTCAAAAGCTAGGATTAAGATTTAGCAACTATTAGGAATGTATTGGTCAAGGTTCAGGGATAATATGGCAGGGGGGGAATAAAGTTGACAGGAGGTTATTGTTGATGGTATAATGCAAGATATGTACATGTTTACCAGATAGAGAATGTGCAGATCATTTTCTAGTACAAAACCCTTCGTGGCTCGCTGGAGATCTGCAAATATTCCTAGAGCCTCAGGAGGGGAGAGGGAGGAGGACAGGGTGGCTGCACCAAGCTGAGTGGGACAGTACCGCTCCTCTTGATATACAGAGACATCACAGGATATAAAGTCATTATTGTAATGGCAAAGGTGAGAAAAGCTGATATTTCATACTTTTAATAAAGCAAGTATGATGTTTACACAAGGTCTTGTTGCCTTAATTAGTTTTGTTACTTTTTATATTCGTTGTGAGGTATTGGTTGCTGCCAGAGGTTTAAATCTCATTTCTGGAGATCTATTTTCATCATGGCATGGCACATAATAAGACAGCACTGTGGCAGTACCTTGTCCGTCCTTCTTGATGCTAATAAATTCGTTCTCCATCAGCCATTCAACACAGGCCTCAATAGCCCCTTTGTTGGTCTCTGCATTTGATTTCTTTTTGTCGTCACATTTCATGCTGGCAGCCAGTAGAGAGCACGAAGCATACAACCTCACATCCTGTGGAGTGCTGGCTACACCTCCGACAATGATCTGTGATTTGAGATAATATGAATTCGGGACAAAAAAGACAGAAAGAGATATTTTGTCACTATGAGGTAAACTAACACAACACCCAACACCTATTCTCTAAACAGGAGATGACTTACATACAGCCTGTAAGTCATTTCTGTGTGTTAATTTAAAAAATAAAAAAAATCAACCATACCTCCAGGATGGCTCGCAGCATGCTAGTGGTGACACCTTCCCCTTCCCCTCTTACCAGGCAGCTGCTGATTGGCTGAAGAGCACCCTTAAGGAGACTAATACCTTTCTGACGCTCTGCCTCCTTACAAACCAACACACTTTCCCCTGAAAGAGGAGCAACAACATGAAATGACATCAAAGAAGAGAATTGCTTTTAATGAACTTCTCAGGTGATACAGGCACAATTATTCATAAAAGACTGATGATCGCATTTTGTTCTTCTACCAACAACCAGAATAACAATTAACAAGGGATAATCCACTTCTCTCTTTACCATTTTCCTTCCTTTTTTTTTTTGCCCCCGTCTTCACTCCATACCTGTAGTGTCTACTCCTTTCCTCCCTGCTCTTCCAGCCATCTGTTTGTATGTAAGCGGGTCCAACAAGTGTCCATTGAAGGTAGGGGTTCGAATGATGACCCTGCGGGCTGGGAGATTAACTCCTGAGGAGAGGGTAGAGGTGGCAGCCAGGACTCTGACCATGCCCTGACGAAAAGCTCCCTCTAAAACATCGCGTTCATCAAATGTCAGACCTACAGAGGAATCAAGAAACATAAACAGCCTTTATCTTGTTTTCACCGCCGACAGCAATGACCCCCTACATTCAGCCCGCAGCTTGTTGTTGTGGTTAAGGGGTTGCGTGAGCGTGTTCACCTGCGTGGTGGAAGGCCACCCCCCATGGCACAGTTCGCTGGAGGATGGGGTCTAGTCCAGCGGGAGTTCGTCTCAACTGGGCTATAACATCCACTAGTCCCTCCTGATCTAGACACACTGGTTGCGGGTCCGTGTCGCCCTGACGATCTGAGACAAAGACACTACCGTTGACACTTTGGAGATAATTCTTTTTGCATATCACCCAAATAATGCATATGAATTTTACTTCTACATGACCGTGTGGGTACAATCACACATTACAACACAAAATATTTTTAAATCGAGAAACAGTTTTACTTCACCTCACTCTGAAATACAATTTGTGCTGATGTTGAATCATTTTACTTGAATACATTTTTAAAATTTCACATACCAGTATGCCTGAGGGTGTAGAATTCTCTGGCGATACTGTCTGCCAGTTTCTCACACCAGTTCTTTGAGGGGCAGAACAGCAGCACAGAGTGGCCCTCTCTCACTGTCTCATAGCACAGGCTCACTATGTGGTTGTCATCACCCTTTAAGCAGAAAAGATTATAGCACATGATTATATCACTGGTCATGAGAAAGTATGCATCAGCCATGATAACACAGATATCCGGAGATCTCTCCATCTGAATTACCTTGATGTGGAGTGCAGGAGTGAACTGACGGACCAAAGAGAGGTTTTTGTCGTAGATGTCGCAGCCCACTTTGAGATGCTCCTGCAGGGGTACAGGTCTGTAGTCTGTCTGGTAAAGCTCTGCCCCTAACCAGCTAGCCAGGAAGGAGAGGTTAGGCAAGGTGGCGCTCATACCTATTATCTGTACACCCTCAGACAGAGACCTGTAGAAAGAAACGTAAAGACAGACTTACTAACTTATTAACAGGATTTTTAAACACTGTACATCAAGACAAAGGTAGACAGACAAACAGACCCTGTGGTGTTCTGCTTCTGTGCTATGTAGCGGATTTTGGTTAACAGCAGTTCTAGCAGGTATCCTCTTCCAGAATCCCCAACCATATGCAACTCATCAACCACCACCATACCTAGTAGCAAAAAAATAACACACACTTTAAAAACTCACACTTTATGTTCTATATTAATGAACACACACAATTAGGGTTGCTAATTATTTTCATTAGATCTCTTGTTTCTTTTGTCAATTACTCCTTTAGTCTATACAACGTCAGAATAGTGAAAAACACAAATCACAGTTTCCAAGAGCCCAAGGTGAAGTCTTCAAATTACTTGTTTGGTCCAACCAACAGTCCTACATCCACAGATACAGTGATACTACTCTGAGAAAAAGAGAAAATTCTCACACTTCAGAAACCCTGAAGTTTAAATGATTAGAATGATTAATTAATTTCCAAACCGCATTGAGGATTAATTTCTGTCAATCAACTAAATGATAAATTAACTACTTGTTTCAGCTTTACACACAATTACCATGGATATATTACCTAGTAGACCCATGCTGTCTTCTTCTATGAGTCTGTTAATCAGAGAGTTGGCTTTTTCTATGGTGCAAACAGCCACATCCAGTGCCGTGAACCCTCCAGCAGCTGAAGTGCTGCCCATATATCCCTCCACATGAACTCCTGCCTCTTCAAATACACTCTACAGGAACAGAGACACAGGTCTTTTAGATGGAAATAAACACACACACACACACACACACACACACACACACACACACACACACACACACACACACACACACACACACACACACACACACACACACACACACACACACACACACACACACACACACACACACACACACACACACACACACACACACACACACAGACAGACAGACAGACAGACAGACAGACAGACAGACAGACAGACAGACAGACAACACTTTGTCCATAACAACATGAAGGTATCCTTGTGTCCACTTCTCCCTCACCTTAAGATAGTGCATCTTCTCTTTGGCCACAGAGACAAAAGGCAAAATGAAGAGAGCTTTTCTTCTGGTCTCCAACACACGCTTCAACATCAGCAGCTCTGACACCAGAGTTTTTCCAGCACTAGTGGGGGCTGAACCAGAGTGGATATAAAGTTCAAAAGGAGCCACAACAGAGGAATAAAACTGTAAAAATGACTGTGACTGACTCCTTGAATCACACTCTTGTAACATTCATTTTCTCACCAGAGTATACCAGGTTACCTCCCTGCAGCACCTGTCCAACAGTGAGGCACTGAGCCTGCCACTCAAACATGCGAGTCACTCCGTGTTTCTGGTAGCGCTCCAGGACAGGTTTTGGCAAACCCCAACTGGATAACAGCAGCTTTTCAGTTTTCTCCAAGGGAGCACACAAGGCAATGCCTACAGAAGGGCACACATACCATACACATGGCAATAAACCAAACTGGAGACAGTTCGAGCATTGATATCAGGGTCTATACTGGGGACACAATTTAATTTAAGATATAAATGTATTTCAGTTAAAACCAGACAAACGGGCCACACCTGGACATGAGACAAAAGTTCATACACGGTGTGAACATCTGTGGGTCAATAACGCATACAGAAATAAGAAAAGAGGAAAAAAATGTCGGCCTAGAAGAGAGTTCAATGACTGTGCTTGAAATACTTCACCTGGCTGAGGTAAAGTGTCATTGAGAGTACTGAGCTCTAACCCAGTGGGGACTGTGAGCAGAGAGGCGGACTGATTCTGCAATGAACGCTGGAGTTTGGCTCTCTTCATGGCAGCTGCGAGGCGTGTGGGGCTGAACAAGATGTAGTCTCTGGATACATCAAGGGGTGGATCAGCATTCTCACTTAATCCACTTTCCTCTTTGCTAAGAGGAGAGCCTTTTCTTCTGGACGTAAGCTTCTGCCTGCTGAAGCACAGAGAGAAATATTTGTTAACAGAAAAAGTACAAAGGATAACTCAAACATGTGTAAGGTCAGACTCACTTGTTGGAGCTGCCTTCTTGCTGACTGTTTATTTCTTGATATGGTAGCCCATTAATGCGGGCAGAAACAAGGACCGACTGGCCGCTTTCTGGACCCCTCTGAGCACGCTCTGCTTCCTCCAAATCCTCACTGAAGAGAAGCTTCTGAGCAAGGTCTTTGCAGTCACCTGTCCGCCCTGGTTTCTTACAACCACCGCTACGCCAACAGACTTTCTCCTGGGCGCTGGGGGGTTTATGGGGTCCTTGGCCTGTGGGTTGAGGAGGAGCTCTGTCACTCTCCTTCTTATTGTGCGCAACTGGTGCAAGAGACCGTGAAGGGGCAGGTGCAGTTGATGATGCTGGCTCTTCCTGTGCATCTCTGTTTAATGTTGTTGGACAAGCATTGTTAGCTGCAGGCTTTACGGGGTCAAAGGCATCCAGCACCTGCAGCATCTCTTCATCGAGAGCTAATGTGGATTCTCCCAGCGGGAACACTGCTCCTCCACCCTAAGACAGAGAATAGTAGACGTCGTTTGTGATCTGTCTTATGTGTAAAAGAGAAAAAAAGAGAAGACAAAAACTTTCTCTCATGCTGTCACACTCACCATGAGGCAATCTCTGCTACTGTTTTCTGATCTGTTTGTTTTGTCTGACAGATAACGGGTTTTCTGCAGCAGTCTGTCTCCGTCTGGTGGCTCACCAGGAGCTTGGAAGCTGTGCTCAGAAAAAAATTGAAGGTTCATCACAGGTAAGACTGATGTTCATAAATAGAAATGTTAAAAAGATTCTAAGAGGTCTCTTAGAGAACAGGAGGAATCTGGTCATAAGTCAAACTGTGGCTTAAACTTACCTTTTTGGCTTCTTGATCTGGTGCTGCCCCATGTAGCTTTTCTTTTTCAGAGGAGTTACCTTTGTGCTCATTCTGAAGAAGTTGCGCTTTTTTCAACAAACGTGTGAGTAGGTGGATATTAATTAACATGACATTTGTTTTTACTCTTGACACGAGTTTTTAAACTATATTTAACAACGTGTATCAAATGTGAGCGGTTAGACGAAAACAAGCGTCGAATTATAAGTAGGATTTTCTTTTTAGGTTGCTAAGTATGTAAACATTTGGTTTTTGTTGAGCAGCACTAAATAAACCTGAAATCAAAAAGTCCGCCCGAGTACCGCCACGGTGTTTCACAAAAACAGTTCGACGGAACAAATGCTCGAATACGAAAGTTCCCAGGCACGAGTAGCTCTAGCTCTAGCTCTAGCTCTAGTACTTGTACTAGTAGCCGTAGCCATAGCCCTAGTCCTAGTCCTAGTCCTAGTCTTCTTCTTCTTCTTCTTCTTCTTCTTCTTCTTCTTCTGCTTCTGCCTCTGCTTCTGCTGCTTATAGTAATTCTTATATTAATAATACTTATAATAGTACTAGATAGACTGCCGTTCGATTAAATGTTTGTATGAACAGAATGTTCTCTGATTAAGTGTTTATGGTGAAATACAATAAACATCGTCGAATAATTGGATGAATAATGATTTTATAAATTCTCTCAGAAAACGTGCTATTAGGCTCGATAAAATTCAAGAAACTGACATTCACAAAACGTATGTATAAATAGGTTACACTTTATAAACTGTCCATAGTAAAATCGATGGATAAATATGGGTTTTGAGCTGTCAACAGTATGGATAAAAGAGTTTATGAATTGTCTTTGGTAAAATGTATTGTTAATAGAGCTTATGAGTGATCCACAGTAAAATATAATACCGTTTATGAACTGTTAATAGTAAACTCAGTGGAAATGTAGTTTTTGAACAACCATTATTAAAATATACTGTATTTATAAATATAATTTTTTTAAATGTCTGTAGTAAACTATATTGATAACTTCAGTTTATGAACTGTGATTAGCAAATACAGTTTATAAGTTGTCAGTAGTAAATAGCATTGATAAATACAGTTTAAATTAGGTTTATTACTGTCAGTAGTAAAATCTCTCAATACAGATATTTAACTGTCGGTAGTAAACAGTCAGTAGTGAAATATAGGGATAAATTCAGTTTATTAACTGTGAATGGTAAAAAAAAAAAAAAAAAAAAAATCTATGGATGTATTGATAAAGTTTATTGCTTTCGGTAGGAAAAATATCAAGTACAGTTTATTAACTGTCAGTAGTTACCTGCAGTGACACAGGTTTTGAACAGTGTGTGGTAAAGTGTATTGATAAACACAGTTTTGGTCAGTGTTAAGTGATTGGGTGTAGGCGGGGCCTTGGTCTCTGTCGGGCGTGAGCGAGCGGCTGGTGGGCGCGCCCGCTGCGACGTTGCGGAGGCTTCAAGATGGCGGAAGCCCTGACAACTCAGGAGCAGCTGGTAAGGGTCTCTTGACGGATTTTTTTCTTTATCTCCCCGCCATGTTCAGTGTGTACACATGTCAGCTTCGGTTTCTTCTCTAACCGGCGATTTTTTTCGTATATTTTGTCACGGTGATTGTTCCCGGGAACGATGCGGTGTGGTAAACAGCGCTGGCCCGCTCGCACCCTGACTCCGGTGTGACTGACAGCAGTTAGCATGTGTGTTAGCATGATGGCGTTTGCTAGTAGCTAATAGTAGGGATCACTTAACCGGCTGTGTATCTGGAATACCCGTTCCCTTGATAACCCCGCTTTACATGAACCACACGGATATGTTCATATCGCTTATGTTACTAGTGGTACATCCTTTCCTATGGCTAACCCCATACATGTTGCCTCTAGTGTCTTTAAAGCTACCGTTAACCATCCAGTCACCACATGTAACCTAGCCGCTAGCTAATGCTAATAGCTATTGTTGACTTGCAGGGAATTTCCTCAACAGCTATCTTGCCAGACGTTAAAAATTAGATTGGACTAAGCGTGAAGGTTAAACATGACCAACCAATTATTTCTCTAATTGTCAGTTATCATTATGTACCATGACACAGTGAAGACAGACCAAGATCATGAGTCTCACCGCACAACGCGAGTGTTTGCTATGAGCGAACTAGCTAGCAGTGTCCTGCCTATCAGATTTACGGTCAAGAATTCACAGAAGTGATCCTCCGGTTCCTAGCATTGTTGTTGTCATCGCTTTCTAGTAAAGGGGTGGGGCTGACGTTGATAGCAAGCAGTAAATGTCACACCGCAATTGTGGCGACAGCTTCATTTAATAGCTACTTTTTAAAATCTTAATCAAGCATTCACAAGGTTAACTGATCAGTAAGCTAAATAACGTGACACGCTTGCACTGCTCCCCAGATTTGTCGATTTGAATCTTGATGGCTAAACATCGCTGTCCCAGACCCAGTAACGTCAATCGATTAAACTGCCCTGAGGACACTTGGAGTACAGAATGTTTGTGGTGTTAGCTCGCTGCTGAAATTGGTGACTTGTTGCCCTGTCTTGTATGTTCCCACCAAGGCAAGAAGCCGTAGTGCTGATGTTGTGTCACTGCTGGGAACATAATGTATAGATACCGGTATCCATCATTTAACAGGTTTCTCGTGATATAATGGTGTGATTTAAAGGTACCCTCCCTGACTTGCCCTGCCCCAAATCCCCAAATTTTATCCCAGCTTAACATTACTGTTGCCCATTTAACAAACATGTTGTGGAAACATGTGATCAGCCTTTATTTAAGGGGAAATTTGTGGCGCGGTAACAAAACCTACCTATACCTTCACAAAAGCCATTACTTGATTTAAAATAAAAATAAAAAAAATAGCTGCATGATTAAAAATATACTATGGCAACTCGAGTGGTGTTAGTGGCACTAAATTAGGCAGTGTACCTTTGATGTTGCCGTGTGTGTCTGATTTGATTCCTTTGCTTCTCCTGGCTTGCTTGAAATGCCAGAACCAGGTGTTGTTTAACGTGTTTTTGTTTGTGTGTGTGTGTGTGTGTGTGTGTGTGTGTGTGTGTGTGTGTGTGTGTGTGTGTGTGTGTGTGTGTATGTATGTACTTTGTGACTGCAGTGTGTGTCCAGTGACAGCATTGACTCGGGTACATTCTTGGCACGTAGTTCTAGCTATGTTCCAGTCTGAAAGTCACAAATCCTTTACAAAGTCCTGTTGTTGTGACTGGATAACTGACCAAATATGAATTTTCTCTGTGATCTTATTATTGTCCTGATGATATGATTTCATACATCTATGTTTGGGTTTCCCATAGTGCTGTATTCACATCACCTTAAAGACCACCTCTGCTGATATCATAAGAAATAATATCTTTCTAGTCAAGTCAAGTCACTTTATTTATAGAGCAAATTTAAAAACAATAAACACAGACGAAAGTTCTTTACAGAGAGAATAAACTAAGGGATTATTTTAATTTGATTAATATAATCAAACAAAACCACAGTAATGACCCGATAAAAGCAGATACATAAATAAGCATAGAATATCTTGCTAAAACCAGAACACATCTATCTATCTGGTTGTCTGTCTATCACTGTCATATTCAGGAAACCGGGAGCAGAGTTGCTACTTAACACAGCAAATGCTATGTATTTAATGAATATGTCTATTGTTTATCCCCATCATCTAATAACAAAACTGATCATGAGATGCATCAGGGTGTGGGTGACTTACCACGTCTGCCAAACAACTCATAGTGAAACCCTGTATTTGGATAAATTTTTCACTTGACATCCGTTGTTATGAGAGTAGATCCAGGTTTTGGGTGGAAACAAGCTGACTGTTGTCTCCTGGTTTATGAGTGCTCTCATCTACTGCATCTTCCAGGGGCACAGCCTGCTGCTACCATCTGTATCACAGTTATTGTAACAAAGCTGAGGGGGCTGATAGTTTTGTGTGTCCTCTTTGTCATGTCAGTTGTCATACCCGTCATGTCTCAGTCTTTCCTTCCTATTGCTCTGCTCCCTAAATTCCAAGCTTTTGATGTGTTGTTAATAGTCTCTCCTTCTTTGGTTATTTCCCTTCACTTTTACGGCTTTAATCTCTCCTCACACACAGACACCTCACCTTTTCTTTCCATCTCCTCCCCCACATCTTTCTAGGCTGTGGAGGAGTTCCTGAGTAAGGTGCGTAGTAGGGAGCAGCCTCACAGTGCTGGGCTTGTCTCCCAACCTACAGCTGTAAAGTTTCTTATGGCCCGCAAATTTGACGTCTCCAGAGCCATCGACCTCTTCCAAGCATACAAGGTACAGCAGTGCTTTGATCGCTGACACAACTCAAACTACTATTTGTTTATTATCAGCAAGACATCAGAGGGCTTAATTGGGGCTAAAGGATTCGGGGAAAATATCCAGTTGCAACTATTCTGAGCATTATTGCTATTACAATTCACGCAGCGAAAAATTTCTAATTTCCAAATAAGATCCAGGCTCATTTGCTGGTGTACACAATGTACACATAAGAATGTCAAAATCGAGGGAATCAGACAAATTAAGGCAGTTTCTTGTTTAAGTCCTGGTATGATTCTTTTTTTCCCCTTAAGTTTTCTAAAGTGTATAGAAAAAATTACCAATTTAATTCACAGTAAGATATTACATTATTAGTATACTACATTACTTGATATACTCAAGACATTCAAAATGGCACAATTTTTATTGACAGCTGCATAGTTTTCTAGTTATGATAATAATGACACTGTTGTTAAGTGTTGCCTTACAGTGTAAAAGTTTAGAAATCTGACTGACGACCCCTCATGGTGTGTTGAAGACTCTGCATTGTAGCATCATACGTGCTTGCAAGTCCTAACTGTTTCATGTTATAGCAGGTCATAACTTGTTATTCAGTTCTGATTCACCATGCTCTTGTTCAAAATTGAATATCAGCATACTGTGTTTAAGTGAGAAAGCTAGCCCACTGAGGACTCAGACCAATGCAGGGGCTGGACAGATTATCAGGATCAACCATACAATCTAATGAAAACCAATGTAAAATCTCAGCAACAAATATTTTCCATGCAAAGCTATTTGATTTATATTTTTGCTAATATCGTTAGGTGCTGTAATTTTTGAGTCTGCACTTGATGGTGTTACTGTGTATATATATATATGGTGGGACAAAATAGCATAACTCCTTAGGGCACAATCTGGGATGAACACACAAGGATTGTCTGCCACTGATATTCAAAACGCACAAGTACAACCTTTTTGTTATTCCCAAGTTTATTGACAGTTCTTTTAATGCAGGGAGTAACAATAAACAGTGATTGAATCAAAGTTTAAATGTTTTCTGGTGCTGTTAAATGCTTGTTTGCCTACTGACCTAGCTGCAAGCTAATGACTGCCTTCTTTCTCCCCCACCTTTACCATCATATATCAACATTAGAACACAAGAATCAAAGAGGGCATCATCAAAATCAACCCTGACGAGGAGCCCCTACGCTCTGAGCTGCTGAGTGGCAAATTTACAGTCCTGGTGAGGAGTGATGTCATTATGAGCCACTCAACACAAAGGAACCTGAGTTAATCACTTAGCAGTTACACTCCTGGATACACAGAAAATGATGCACACTCTGGTCATTAAAGAAACGTTTTTGTGTGTGTTTGTGCCTGTCAGTGTGGACTTGTATGTTCGGTGTCACTTTATGAATGGGGATAGTCAGTTACATTTATTTTTACTTTATATTCTTGAATGTGTATTTGAATGGTCAGAAAATATAGTATGTCTAGAATCAGATTCTAAAACTACCACTCACAAATAACATAGCAAGGAAGCAGAGTAAATTTGCATTGGTGTATATGATGGCCTGTTTATGTTCCTAACAGCCTGGCCGTGATGCAAAGGGTGCTGCTCTAGCGCTATTCACGGCTCGTCTCCATCGGCCAGACGTAACCACCCACAAAGCTGTACTTCAGGCTATCATCTATCAGCTGGACAAAGCCATAGAGAGGTGATGGCCCAACCTTAGCCATGTGTATAAACAACTTTTTTTCTCTCCCTTGTGCGCTTAATTTGGTGGTATGGTATTTGGTGGTATGGTATACCTGTTCCTTTCGGTCCTACATTGTTAATTTCTTTCCTTTACTGTTTCCATTTTCATTTTAGTATTTGTCTCTTAGTTCCAATTTTGGACTTATTGCTACCAACTAGTAGTGTCAGCATCCCAGATAGAGTGTTAGCCAGTTTGCTTTTTCCCGACATGATACTTTTATTTTTGTTTTCCTGCAAGTACACAGATGAAAAAGAAACAAAATGAATAACTAAATCGAGTATTGCCTTATTCCTGCATTTCCCTCAGGTGTATTTTTAAAATCATATGTTCTTTTTATGGCAAGCTTCTTTGACACTGCTCCTCTGCTTTTAATATAAAAATCTTCTTGATTTCTCCCCAGTGTACAAACTCAAAGAGACGGCCTCATATTTATCTACGACATGACCAACTCCAGCTATGGCAATTTTGACTATGATCTCTGTGTCAAGATCCTCAATTTGCTCAAGGTACTTATCTGGAACATCCTCTGTTGCTCTCTTATTTGCCTGCCCTCTGGTTTTTGGTGTTAAAACGCTCTCTCTGAAACAAAAAAAAAAACCCTTTTCATTCTTTTTCATTTTGTCTGTCTGATGCTTGTATTTTCCAGGGGGCATTTCCAGCTCGTCTAAAATGTGTCTTTATTGTGTCATCACCTCTTTGGTTTCGAGCACCTTTCGCGGTCCTCCGCCTGTTTGTGCGTGAGAAGCTTAGAGAAAGGGTATGTGTGTCTGTTTTCATCAGGGGGTTATTTCACAACTTGTAATATGTTTTGTTATTTGATTTTTGAAATGTGTTTTCTTTGTTCTGTAATCACCAGGTGTGCACGGTGAAAGCTCATGAGTTGGCCAGTCACATCCCAGTCTCCTCCCTTCCTGAGCACCTGGGTGGGACATCCCAGTATAGCCATGTGGCTTGGATCCAGTCCTGTGTTAACGTTCACACAAACACTGTTCAGGGTGACACACAAGAACATGACACACATGACTGTGTGGGAAGCCTACTACGCTCTTACAGCTTGGAGTGCAGCAACACAAGTGCAGGCGCTACACTGTCCCAAACCCATATAAATACGCAGTTAGGTTCTGAGCTAGCCGTGGCTAACTCTAACTGCTACGATGATAGCAATGCTAACCCACACAACCACTGCGGTGTAGTGGAGGGCAGGACTCGAGGTGTAGGCCAATACCAACAGGGTCCACATTCTGCTGCAAACAGGCCACAGGGGAACCACCAACATTGGAATGGCTCAGCAGTGAGCGAAGCCAACACTGCCGTTAGTGGCTCCAGCCTCAATGCTAACATGAATGGTCGTGGTCGCCAAGCTCCTCCCCAGTCAGACACGCCTCCCGACACACCGCTTTCCCAGAAAGGTGATGGGGATGTGGTGGACTGCAAGGCAACAGACTCTGCCCACAGACCTCAGAATGAGAGTGTCAAAGAGGAGGACGAGGCTGAGGAAGAGGAAGGGGTACCTCCGTTGCCCCAGAAATCTCTGCCTCGTCCACCCCACCAGCCATCCTCTCAATCCCCGCCCCTGTCCTCCTCATGGGGTCCTGATGATGAGGACCGCTGTATGGAGGTTTCTGTTCATATGCCAGAGCAGGGAGGCATGACAGTGCATGAGCTGGTGGAGCATGTGAAAAGGAAGAAGAAAAAAGGGATCTATCAGGAGTACGAGGAGATACGCAAGGAGCCCCCAGCAGGCACCTTTGACTACTCCAAGTAAGAGATAGAAAATACATTCTGTCCATCAAGCTGGTCTTTTTTTTTCTGTGTGCTTGTCTTTCTGCTGGTCTCTTCCTTTTATTTTTTCTCTAGCTAACAAGGTAAAGGAAAATTACGAGACAAATAACACATCAGCCCAGTATTTCAGTCTATCATGTTTCCTCACGTTGAACTCAGTTCTGCTCTTACAGGAAATTATCCAATCAGATAAAGAACAGGTACAGTGATGTTCTCTGCCTGGACCAGTCCCGAGTGCAACTCTGCCAGCTCTCTGATGAAGAGGATGAGGTAATAATTAATGAATTTAATTTCAGTACTTCTCCTGTTTAGTTGATTCCTGTATTTATTTCATACATGTTTTTTTAACAAATATTCCTTAATGACTTTGTAGATTAAAGGTGATTTATTTATTTTTTTTAAATACATTTTTGCTACCAAATTATGTGACAAGGCTGCCAACATCAGTCACATTCAGACCTCTGATTCATGTTTGCACAAAAAGAATGTATTAAACTATAATGTCACTGTTATGTTTCATATATTTACATAAGTAATTAATGGTCGGCACCGAAAAAATCAGCAAAGGATTGGCTTTAGACATAAATGTGGAAATTAGATGTTGCATTAGCAGTGACATTAGATATCAAGACTGAAATTTGTGTGTCAACAATTGGGTCTGTTCTTTATGATGTCTTCACCTGTACTTATCTGCTGCACATGTGATTAGAAAGTGGAGTTAGCAGCAGTACAAAGTGGCTTTTATCTGGTTACAAGAAAAGGCCTTTTTTTTTTTTTTGGCAACCTTTGTCTTATTTTTGTAAAATGAGCAGAATGTTATAATGTCTAAAACTATGAATAGAAGACCCGTGTTGCAAACAATTATTTAGAAGAAATAAAAAGCTTTTATGGCTGTGAACAAATGTTTGGATTGGCCACTGACTAAATCTTATTAAGTGGAGAAATTGAAGATTGACAGAATCTGCTCTGGATTAATAGTGTAATGTATGTAATAAAATTTTAATGTGACTCCAGTCTAAATGTTTAACCATTTACTGCAAGTTAGTTACGGGCATAAAATTCAATTCTATAGAGAAGTCAGAGCTACAGTATAGTGATGTAAACAGAAAATATGAGCAATTTGAGCAAAGCTGAGCATCCCACAGGAGGCAGTAGATCCTAACACCAAGCAGTGAGTCTCACCCTATCTCTGCTGTGTGTTTTTTGCAGACATCAGATTACATTAATGCCAGTTTCATGGATGGGTACAAGAGGAGTAACGCCTACATCGCAACTCAGGGTGGGCAGCAGCTAAAACAAACTCTTTATTATCTTAATATAGTCCTTCATGCAATATAAACTTTTTCTGCTCCAACCCTACTCAGTTCCCTTTAGATTTTAGTGGGTACAGTCTGGTGACACCATGGCCTAAAGACTTTTGTGTCCCTCAGGTCCTTTGCCAAAAACTTTTGGCGACTTCTGGCGCATGGTGTGGGAACAGATGGTACTTATCATTGTCATGACCACCAGGTGAGGCTTCTTCACCTCTGATTTTGGAAGTGCATTTTGAATGGCGCCGGGCAGACACTGTACGGATTAAGCCTGATTTTACCCTGAATTGGTCGCTCCGACTAATTTAGGGGGATTCACTGTGAGGACCCACGTTATAGCCGGTCAGTTGATCCGTACAGTGTGGACACAGAAGTCGCAGGTTCTGGCTGTGCAGAAAGGCAGATTAAAACGTGTTGTGTGAATTAAGACAAAGTACAGGATTAACAAAAGCGCACAGTGTCTGTTCAGCTTTAGAGATGTACAAAGGGTGTTTGCATGCATAAGTGGTAGAATAAGCAATAACATGATGGGGTGATGATGAGGTTAGAAGGCTGTGATTTGTGTCGTATGTCTCAGGGTGGTGGAGCGTGGACGTGTCAAGTGTGGTCAATACTGGCCTCTTGAGGAGGGCAGGACCGAGCAGCACGGAAACTTCTTGGTCAGGAGCACACACATCCAGGTGTTCCAGGACTTCAAACTCTCCCATCTTGAACTCTACAATACACAGGTAAGTGATAGCAACCATATTAGTACTTGAAAATTCTTAAACTAGGTCTGTTAATTTGAGAAAATAAAATGGCCCTTGAAGTATCTTCGATGGCTTTAGAGGTATTTAAAATTCTACTAAAGATAACTTGATATAACTTTGATGACTATATACTATGGGCTTGCTTTTGTTGGTGGAATGTCGATCTTTATAAGATCATCATTTCATGTAATCTGACAAGAATACTTGGCAAGAAGATTGGCCCACAGGCTCATACATGCCAGTTGAAAGGAATGAGCCCAAAGTCTAGCTCTGTTCTACTACGAACCTGTCTAACCGTTTGATAGTCTGGAGAGAGACGGGAGGTCTGCCACTACCTCTATGTCAGCTGGCCAGACTTCGGCGTACCCAAGAGTGCTTCTGCTATGCTGGACTTCCGTGAGCATGTACTTCAAAGGAGGGAGGCGGCAGTTCAGAGCCTGGGAGCCAGGTGGACAGGGCCTCCAGGAGGCCCCCCAGTGGTTGTGCACTGCAGTGCTGGCATTGGCCGCACAGGTAAACACTACATTAAACAGTGTGAAATTGCTGATATGGTAGAATGCATCAAGTTTAGCTCAAGTATTCGTTTTACTACTCATTTAATGGTCACTTTCTTAGATGCACTTTACTCAAACTTACCTCTGTGAATTATTATTATAGTCCTGTCTTATCATATAGACATAATCTAGACATGGAGTTAATGTTAAATTGAATGGAATATATGGCAAGACACACGACTTTAGCTGTTGAAAATGTTGTTCAAAGTGAAATAATGGCTTCAACATTTTGTTGAAACTGTGCTACTAAGAATTCAGAGTGCTCTGAAGGAAAAAATGGGACCCTCCCAATAATACATAGATGTACTTGCTCTTCTTTCCTGCTTTCTGTGTAGGCACATTCTGTACACTGGACATCTGCCTGTCCCGGCTGGAGGACATCGGCACAGTAGACGTCCGTCAGACGGTGCGGCGGATGCGTACACAGAGGGCTTTCAGCATCCAGACATGGGACCAGTACTACTTCTGCTACACGGCAGTCATCGAGTATGCCCAGCGCCATGGGAAACTGAGCCCAGTGCAGTGGTCTGACTCAGACCTAGAGACCGACAGCGAGTGAGGGACACATGGAAGGATAACTAAACGCATGGGATAGCCAACCTAGACTGAAGTCATAGGAACGGAAGGGTGAGGAATGACATTTCAGAGTAGAGGAGGAAGATGACTCTTCTGCCAAAAGAGAAAGAAGAGACAAAGGATGGAGATCTTATTTTGGATCTTGATGTAATGATGCAGACTCCCACAGTTGCTCCTCCTTTACATGAGTGGATAGACAGAGGAGGTGATGAGCTGTGAAAAAAAAAACACAGGGAGTGGAGACTGTGCATTGCATCACTGATTGAGCAAGCTGTCCTGCCAATTTCCGAGCCCCTTTTTATCTAGCAAACTACAGGGGGACTAGGCCTGTCCTGAACCTGTCATGTTGACAAGAGCGTTGTACGAGTTGTAGCATTTTTATATTGACTTGCACATGAGGAATGACAAACTTGAACTTTACCCCCCCCCCCCGGCCTTTCTTCCTTTTTGTATTTCTTGCTCCTTTTCAACCCTGAACAAGTCTGTGATCACAGATACAATGTGAGGGGTATGAAAAGGTGAAACTTGAAAACTGTTTTTTTAAGTGATGGTAGATCAGTGTGTGAGCCATTTAGTCAATTTCTGTTTTTCCTTTATTTTCCATGTCATTTTTTCTATGGTGCATTTTCTACATGTGTTTCGTATTTGTGCATATGTAGACTAACTTTTCAAAGCCAAAGTCCTCACCCTGAATGCTTGGATGTACTCCTTACTGAAATATTATAGACTGAAGCCCATGTATATTCTTGTAACATACATTTATACATTAGTGTGCATTATAACAACCTCTGAAAGAAGAGCAAAAAAAAGCTGTTTAATATAATTGACTTAACCGTGAGAAGAAATATCTATGTAGCGAGCCAGGCTATGACACAATATTGAAGAGTTCTGTTATAAAAACCGATATCATAATGCAAATCTGTGTGATTTGTCAGGTCTAACATCATTTTTACTGTCGGAGTGTTCTGATTGGTCGATCTTTAGTAATTTGGCCTTAACTTGATTCACTGCCTCATTGTTCTCAGACCTAAACCATACCTTAAACTGTAAACTGTTTTATTTCCCCTTCTGTTCTTTCCCTGTTTGAATCTTAGTCCCTTGATACCACAACTGTCGTTTTTGATTCTCGAGGTATATTTTGCCTCAGATATTTGTGCCTTCAAGTTTTCCTTAGCTTAATGTCTCGCTAGTATAGTAATAACACCCAAACTAGTTCACTTGCACAGTAGACATTGACTATGTGCCACACAGGACACCCACATTTTGCCTCTAGTCCTGTACATGGTACACCACTTATGAATAACAAAGAAGTAGTGAGTTATCCGGGACTAAGCTCTGGTTTCAGACATGGCTATACTTTTATCATTTGACCTCAGGGGGTAATTCTAGTGTTTTTTGCCTAGTGTCAAAGATCTGTTTCTGGTTTTGCCTCTGGTAAATTATCATTTAAGAAAAAACTATATCAACTTTATTTTGTATTTTTTACTGTATTGTATCCTTATATATTTATGTCTTTGTAAAACTTCTACAATATTGAAATCCGTGAATGTTGGTACGATGCTACAAAGAAAAGAAACCAGTTATTGCATTTGATAAGCTGAACAAATCAGATGGGGAGTGAAATATATTTTTTGTTGTTCACAATGAAACTTAAAGAAAATATCACTTGCCATTGTATTTTCAGAACTGACTTGTATAAATGGTGATTGTTCAATTCTAGGACAATAAGAGGGATGGGTGGGGGTGGGGTGGGGGGAGTTGGGGTGGGGGTGGGGGGGGGGTTATATTTTTAGAGAGGTTATTGTTAAATTCTTCAGCTACAGTGACATTAACATCTTACTGTCTGGTACCCAATGCCAAGGAAAAAGCAAAAAAAAAAAAAAGCTATTAATAGGGGGAAAAAAAACTAGCAAAAAAGACCAAGTGGCTGACACTGTTCACAGAAAACCCAGCTTGGTGTCAATGAGTATTTCATATATATATATATATATATATATATATATATATATATATATATATATATATTTGGAATGGGTTAAGGTTTATCAGCATGGTCAGAGAGCCTTGAATGTTTTAGGGGTAATGGTGTCCAAGCAATTTTGTCAAGACGGACATGGATATTATTGGTGAATGTGGACCCTGCATCCCTCAATGCCAAAGGCCCAGGCTCACCCTAAAGAATTTTTCCTGTCACTCATCCTCAACAGCCTACTAGCATGGACTTACCAGTGCAGCCTTGCATCCACAGACACACAGACTCCAGAGCAACACGGGAACATTACTGAAGATTATGTATAGCTACAAAATGGGAGTGTGTGTATGTAAACGAGTCTTGGTCCCCATGCTATTTTTAATTTGTTTTATGAGAAACAGAGAATGCATTGTGCGTTTGTCATTGGTGTTCATTTAATGTTTCTTTTTGTGCTATAAGTTCTCGTGATTGAATTTTGGCCTTTCACATGCTGTCAGCCCGGCTGTCCCATTAAAGCAATGGTATTACTATCTTGAATTAGTGCATAGCTAAAGTGATCTCTTTTTGACTGAATAGAGGGGGACGTGTGCAGTATTAACATGTACACAATGTTTTCCGTTCTGTGGGAATTATGAAATTCTTTTCACATATATTTAGATGGGCATGGAAGGAGATAACTTTCAGTATCTCAAACTATTCGAGCACTTTTTTTTTTTTTTTTTTTTTAACATCTCGTTCAAGCAAGGCTTTACACTCCAAGTAGAATTCCTTTTTTCTCAGTGTGTCATTGAGTTTTTCTGACCCCTGTCAACAAAGGCAGCCAGCTTTAGTCTTGTAGACATAGGTTTGTGTCTATGGACGAAGTACTGCACTTGAGTACAAATTTGAGATACTTGAGTATTTTCTTTTGCAGCTATTGTGTAGTACTGACAGCTATAATTTTACAAAATAGGATTTTACAAACAAAATATGAGATTATAAAATTTGAAGCTTTGTACTGATCATACTACCAGCCAGTATATAAAAAGTTAAAAATTAGATCCACCTAAACCAACCGAAACAGTAAAATGCTACTTATCCTACACATCAATGTATCAGTAATAAAAATTGAGTAATATATAGTAGTGTAACACTCATAGAAGTCAGTTTTCTGCATTGAATATTTTTGCTTTTGATAATTCAAGTACTTTTAGATGAAAATGTGTCTGCACTTTTACATAGGTGAAGTTTTCAAAACAGGACTTTTACTTATAACAAAGTATTGTGTGTGCTATTGCTACTTTCGCAATATTTGCTTGAAGAATCTGAATATTTCATCACTGCCTGGAACACTCACAGACTTTTGGGAGGCTGCTACAGTATGTGGCAATCTTTTATACACTTAATTTTGTAAAGGAAACAAAAAGTAAGGAGGAGCGCACAGATGGGACCTTCAACTACTGACCAGAGTTTCCTCAGCTGCAATAACAATACAAATTGGCTAGAAAAATCTGTAAAGTTGAGCCAGTTGTTGCTATTGTTAGCTGCATCATGAGTCAAACAAAATCCCAGACATCTCTTGGATGGCTTCACAGTGCCGTGTCAAATGACCCTATCACAATTCAACAACACTTTAACATCTAAATATAAATCTGCATAAACCCGATAAAGGATTTTATAATTTGATATGAGGAGGAGTCAAGAATTTGTCAGGAAACCACTGGAGACTTATGCGTTCGAACCAAGGAATAGTTCCAGAGATGTGACTCTCTATCTAACCACAACTTGTCATTTTTTAAGTTCTCTGTTGTGTTAATGAGTATAATTCACATGTCCCGGTATGCAGATTTTATTAACCCTGGACAGAGCCAGGCTAGCTGTTTTCACTTGCTTCTAGTCTTTATGCTAGGATAAGTTTACCAGCTGCTGGCTGTAGGTTCATATTCAGCGTACAGACAAGGGAGTGGTATTGATATCACTTAACTCTCAGCGGAAAAAAAGAAAAAAGAGAATCATTTCCCAAAATGTTTAACTATTCCCTTTATGTAAAGACATTTTTTTTTGTCTGTTTTTAAACCTTATTAAGTTAAGGTTGCTGAGAGAAAATGAATAATGATTTGTGTTTCTCAACTGTTTATAACTGTTCCTTGTATTTGGACTCAATGGGTGCTTTACTTGGACCGCAGTAGACAAAAGCAGACTTTTCATTAGTCGAAGACTGCTAATTTATTTTATTGATTTCAAACACCATTTGTCATGTCTGACAAAAGTAAAAGATAACAGTAAGGACAAACCGATGATATTCTTTCAAAGTAATCTTGGGTAAAATTCCCCAACCCCTGGACACAATCGTAACTCTCCAAACTCATTAAAAGCAGAGTATTACTTACTTTGTTAAGCAAACGCTGTAGGTATTTTAAACCTAATTTTAACCCTAAATGAAGCTTATTTTGCAATCTGGCCAGATTTTTGCCAGATCACCTCTCGTTTGACATTCAGTTTGAGTAGGGTTGATCAACTGCAATGAAAAGTTTTTTCTTCCACAAAACAGTAAAAAAGCACATAATGTGTGGGTTGGTGCAAAATGCAGAAAACACTGGTATGATTCCAGTACAATAGCCAGATGTGGCTAAAAGCCCAACCTTTTTTTTTTTTTTTTTTTTGTATGTAATGATTGAATTTGCCAACCTGAACTTTCATTAAAGTGTCTTTTGATTTATTTTACTGATCATGACACCATCACTTCTTGAGTTTCTGAGGCCCCTGAACTCGAACACTGCATCAGGTGCAACTGAAAAAAGAAAAACAAAACATGCCGTCATATCACTTTCATGAACTGTGCGTATCCACGATTGTACTTGGTAGGAGACAGGGCCTTTGAAGCAGTCTGTTAGAAGCTGAAATTACAAACACCTTTGCTGATTTACATAATTTCCTTCAGTTCAGTTCAGTTCAAAGATTTGTAATCACTGATTATGTCGTTAGTTCACTTTTCCTCCTGCTAAGCCCTCACTGTACGTACAGTTAATATCACAGCTTTACTGTCTTTTAATATGCTTTTAATGAGGAAGTAGGTACTGTGAATCAGGACTGAGCTGACAGCACTGCTCTCAGTCACCAGTGAGGGGAGCTGTGCTGCTAAAAGCTACTGATTCATCCAGTGACAACGGTGATTCAGTACAGTCAGTTCCGTTGAAAGATTTGTTTCGATATGTGCTGAGCACCTGAGCACCTCTGCAGTCTGGACCACTGGACCCATCGTCTTACAATCCATCTACAATTTGGTACTGTAAGTATTTGGACAGTGAAACAATTTTCGTAATTCTCCCTCTGTACACCACCATGATGGATTTAAAACAAAGCCATCGAAATGTGACTGAAGTGTAGACTCTCAGCTTTAATTCAAGGGGTTTAACAAAAATATCACAGCGACTTTTTAGGACTTACAGACATTCTTATACATAGTCCCTCATTTTCAGAGTCTCAAAGTAATTGGACAAACCAACATAATTATAAATATAAGGATTTTTTTTTTTAATACTTGGATGAAAATCCTTTGCAGTCACTGACTGCCTGAAGTCTGGAACCCATGGACATCACCAAATGCTGAGTTTCCACCCTTGAGATGTTTTGCCAGGTCTTCACTGCAGCTGCCTTCAGTTGCTGCTTGTTTGTGGGTCTTTCTGCCCTCAGTTATGTCTTCAGGAAGTGAAAAGCATGCTCATTTGGGTTGACGTCAGGTGACTGACTTAGCCATTGAAGAATATTCCATTTCTTTGCCTTGAGAAGCTCTTGGTTTGTTTTTGCAGTACTTTTTGGGTCATTATCCATCTGTATTGTGAGGCACCGTCCTATCAGTTTTGCAGCATTTGGCTGAATCTGAGTAGATAGAATAGCCCTGTAGACTGCAGAATTCACCCTGCTACTTCTATCAGCATTGGTTCCATTGGCAGCCATACATGCCCATGCTAAACACTGTCTCCACCATGTTTGACAGATGATGTGGTTTGCTTTGGAAAATGAGCCGCTCCTTTCCTTCTCCATATTCTTCTCCTCCCATCATTCTGGTACAAGTTAATCTTGGTTTCATCTGTCCAAAGAATCTCTGTTCCAGAACTTGGCAGGCTTTTTTAGAAGTTTTCTGGCAAAGTCTAATCTGGCCTTTCTGTTCGTGATTGTTACCAGTGGTTTGCACCTTGTGGTAAATCTTCTGTATTTCCATTCATGAAGCCAGCTCTTGATTGTAGACTTTAACAATGATACGCCTAACTCTTTGAGAGTGTTGTTGAACTGGCTAGATGTTGTGAACCCCCCCCAACATTTTAAAATCTTCTAATACCCTACAATGGAGGGTTGAAACACCAAACAACATCACGTAATCATCAAATGGTTGAATAATTTCTGTAACCTCTGCAATATTATAACAAAAAAGAGCAGAGAACCAGAAGTTATATACTTTTTATTAAGAATAAATATATAGTATAAGTACATCCCCAACTTTGACCAGTCCAGTTTACACTGAAAATGAAAAAACTCTCTGGACCTATACATAGTGAAATTCTTACAAAAGTGTGTGTGTGTGTGTGTGTGTGTGTGTGTGTGTGTGTGTGTGTGTGTGTGTGTGTGTGTGTGTGTGTGTGTGTGTGTGTATGTGTGCGTGCACGCTGTCTTGAGATTAAGTTTCAGGCTATTTTCATCCAGTTTGCCATCTAATTTAAAGAGCAGTATTAATGCTGTGCTGGGTGTATGGCTGTTGCAGACTGAGTGGCTGAATATTAAACTATACTCTACACACTTAGGCGTTGTCCAAACGGAGTCAGGTCTCATTTTCACAGTTCTCCTTTTTTTTTTTCTCAGACAGAGTTGTGACCTGAAGTGAATTTAACCCTCCTGAGGCAGCATCACCTGCGGATGTGGTTCTTTTGAAACGCTTTAGGGTATGTTTTCTGGGCACGCGAGCAGGAGGCGCAGCAGACATTTTTGTAGTAATGGTAAATGCAGAGTCGGGCTTGAACCACCACCATACAGTTATGATACTGGTCACTGCATGATGGATCTGGGAGGGAAAAGAGAAACAAGGTAGAGAAACTGAGAAAAGTGAGGGAAGCAAAGCAAATATAATTCTTTCATTCTGTGTTATTCACTCCACTGTCCTGCTTGGAGCCAATAGTCAGCTGACTACACCATGTCTTGCTGGAAGCAGAGCTGGGTTTTGAAACTTTTGAATGGGGGGTCCGGACTTGGGGTACAGTTCTAAAGAAGGGGGCACATTTGTAAAATGAAGAAAAATGTGTGACTCCAAGTAGACTACAGCCATGTAAAGGGTCGTCCACCCCTCTGACATAGGAACAAGAGACCCAGACTGAAAGACACAAAAAAAAATACAAAAGGCACAGCTGTGTCGTATGCAGGTGTTTTGTCTCTTTGTAGACATTTTGCATCTCTTTGTAGTTGTTATGTATCTCTTAGTGTCTGTTTTGTAGTCTTTGGATTGACTTTCCAAAATAAAATGTTAACAGTCACTTCATACCGAGTCTTTGGTTCAGGAGCCCTGAGCTGTGCCCAGTGGGCCCATTCAGTATACCATTCATAAACTAATAAGCCAACTATCACCTCCTTACGCTGGTAGGGGGGGCACCATGGGTGATGAATCAGATTTCATAGGCACAGGCCACCCCTGGTCTCCGTCTGGCCCCGCTCCTGGTTGAAAGTGTTGGCACCAATTCACAGCTCACGATGCTCAATACACAGTTCAAGTCACCAAAGTCATACTGAATCGGTCTAAAGGTCTCAGTACTCAAGTCAAATCAGAGACAAAGTAATCATGTTAAAACTAATTACATGAAACATAGAAATACACACATCTATCATAATTAAGGATTGATATAAGATGCAATCTGTGAAATACATGACTTTTGAAATATTAAAAAAAAAAAAAAAAAAAAAAACAATAAGCAGATTGGGATTGGGCCTTCATCGACGTTTTTAGGAATGTTCAGAGGACAGAAATTATACCCAGAAATCCTGCAACGTTTCCACGTAGATACAAAGAATTCTCACCAATACATGACAGATTCCAATGAGTGGTTTTCACGTTTCAATTTCAATTTCAAACTTTAAGTTCAGTTCCTCAAACACTGTAGTCGTGTTGTGAGTAAGAGGGCAATTTCCTCCTAAAATTTGATTGAGAGTAAAATTTGGTCTGCATACTCAAAAACTGAAAATGTTAATTTACTGTCATGAAAATGAAAAGTGGATTGTAGATTCCAGCATTCCAACATGTGCTCATGTCAATTATCCGTCCAGACTTCCCGTAATTTTTCCAGTAACTATATTAAAATCAAAAATATTTTCAGATGTGTGAGGAAGGATTTGCCAGTGTGTGATCTCACACAGACACAGCTCAGTGTTGTTTGTTTGAGCTGGATTGTAAAATGGACATATACCATATAATGCACTGTGCACTCTCACCCTCACTCACCATAGTGGTGCATCCATTAACCAAACAATGCAGAGTAAGCTAGTCAGTGAAAGCCTAATTAACAGAAGAAACACATTACTACAGATTATTAATTACATGCTTACAAATTCTTGTACACACGCTTGAAAATATGTTCGGCATATTTAGCTGCTTTCAAAAGTGCAAAAATATTTTTTTGCGAATTTATCTTAATTTTGGCAGGTATTTTCCTTCATACGTAAGTCATCAAGTCAGCATCCTCCCTGTTTCCGTACAACCCCTCAGTTCCTCCTGGTTGGGACAGTAGGTGATGAACATCTTCACCATGGTAACATTCAACAGTGACAGCATCACAGAGATATCTCACTCCAACCAGGTCCTCCCTGACCCTGGTGTGAACTCTGACCCAACTGCAGTGGACACACAGCGTGCAGTGCTTCTGCCTTAGTACAACAATACTGGTTAGACTTACTTATCTCAGCTACACAAGGTTGTTTGTTGCATTCTTCTCGACTCTCCGGGATCAAACTGGGGTCACAAAGCTCGCTTGGGGCAATGTTGTCGGCAAGACAGCGCACCTCTCGCACACGGTAGCCACCGTTGCAGGAACGAGAACACTGAGGCCATACAAAGAGGGAGCAGAGGCAGACATAACAGATTATACGCACGATGTAGTCTGAGGATTGAATGCATGAAGGAGGACACCATTTGTGGACACCATTTTGTCACCACAACTCATGCCATACATCTAAAACTTTAAAGTACCAGTGCTGTGGCATCATACATGTGACACACTGTAAATATACTTGACGGGGTTTGCACTGGTTTGCCTAACTAGGAAAGGCAGTCATCATTTTTAAAGGGTTCAAAAAAATTCCAAAAAAAAAAACCAAAACCAAAACACCAACAACAAAACCAAACATATTTTCTCACATACCTCCAGTGGTATCTGGCCATTCAAGTAGTTTCAGTTTTATGCGCTGAGATTTTGAGATATGATATCCACCTCTGAAACTTCTGCTTTTGCACCAACACAATAGAGGTGAATTGAGTTTCATTTTGTGCTGTTCAAAGCAATGAAAAATGACATTCGGAAATCTTAACAGCAACTTGTCTTTTCAGAAACAATGTCCTGGTTACTCTCGATAATCCTCAGACATCACTGAGAACAGTTTTCATTTAAGCTACTTTCTCACTAAGAATAGTCCCTCCGAAAATGTCCAGATCATGCTCTGTGGATCATCCAGATGATACATTAAGATTTGACAAACCACTCGCAACTCAAGGTCCACTATTATCTTCTTCCAGAGATGGTCTTCATCAGTTGATGGAGATTTCCCTGTTGTCATGGGGATGGATTTGTTGACATGTGAGTTCAGTAGCTCTTATGTTTTCATCATTAGCACTTTTATCTACTGAGTTTTCACGTCAGCAGCATGTCGACCTTCACGACAGTGAGCAAACTCTATCCACGGGCCATGGGATACTGCTAAAAGCTCTGGAAAAGCTAGTAAACAGACTTTGAGTTGGGATTGTTTTGTCAGATTATTTCGTTATTGATGTTTTAAAATTTATTGTTTCAACTATTGTTAATACTATTCACTGTGTATTTCTGTGGTAGCAGAAATCTATCTGCACGGCCAGATGCCACTATGAATAAGTGAAAAAAATATGTCGTATTTTAGGTTGACTGACTCTTTAATACCCCTGCATGCTGCAGTCACATGTCTCAAATACTTACTTGATTTATTAATGCAAACATTACAACAGGGGTTCATAGGTGCGTGGTAGAGGGACAGAGAGACTTTGGGACACTTACTGCACTCCAATCTGTGACATACCACTGGACACCACATGGCTTCAGTCTGCAGGTCTGAGCTGTGATTGGCTGATGCAGGCTAGAACATTTTGACTCGTCCACAACCTCCATTTGACCATTGTTGTTGAAAATACAAGCCACGCTTCGGGTCTGTGTGCCATTCCCACACTCTGCAGAACACTTAATTAACCCACACACGTGAGGTGTCGCATCAAATGAATGCTGTTTTAACAGTGTCTATGGGTGCTACATGTATGTAATGTGTGTATGTAGATTACCTGACCCCAAGGTCCTGTATACCACTCTAGCCGGTTTTGGCATGGGCCTGAGTCACAAAATGTCACTTCCGGTGGGCGCTCCCCTTCGCAGCTGTCCAGTGGGAGATCAGTCACATGATCCATCAGGCATACTGCTGTCCGGGTTCGATTGCCCCGACCACACTCTGCAGAGCACTGAGGATTGTCACACACGTACACGGTAAATCAGTGCCGTTTCAAGATTCCGACATGACTTCATACTCAAGTACATACTGTGTCAACAGTTTCTGTGTTACCTGTTGGCTCCAGAGGGAGGTGAACCAGCTGCGTGCACAGGCCCCCATGTCACAGTTTTGCAGCGTGTCTGGCTTTAGGTTCATGTTACACTCCTCATCCTCCTCCACATCACCTTGGTTACTCAAACACACCACCTCCCTGCTGCGCTGGCCCACGCCGCATGGCACTGAACACTGGGGGAGATAGACGGAGGGAGAAAGTGGTGGGGGAGGGGAGATGTAATTGTTGTTGTTTTTTGTTTTTTTCCATGAAAATATACATGTTCATAGTGTGTACTTTGGCTTCGGTAATAATACAACCTTTATTGCCAGACTAAATTGTGATCGTCTATCTGAATGTCTGTTAACTACCGAAGGACTGAAATGTTTAACTTACATATTGTTCACAAAGCTGTTAGATAGTTATAATAATCTGATTAAATAAATTATGGTATTGGATATGGACCGAGTTAAATAGGGAGTAGAGAATAACAGTCAGTGGTGAAAATGGTAAATGGACTGCACTTATATAGCGCTTTTCTAGTCTTATTGACCACTCAAAGCACTTTACACTATATGCCATTCACCCATTCACACACACACACACACACACACACACACACACACACACACACACAAACACACACACACACACACACACACACACACACACACACACACACACACACACACACACACACACACACAAACACACACACACACACACACACACACACACACACACATTCATACAGCCACTCACACATACTGACGGCACACCCATCCGGGACAATTTGGGGTTCAGTATCCTGCCTAGGGACACTTTGACATACGGACTGGAGGAGCCAGGAATCGAACCACAAGCCTTCCGATTAATGAACAACCCGCTCTACCTCCTGAGCCACAGCCAAAAAGTAACTAGGTACATTTACTCAGACGTTGTACTTGCATACAGTTTTGAGGAACTTGTACTTTGCTTTATATATTGTGAAAAGTTGTACTTTTTAATTGCACTAGATTTATACAACAGCTATAGTTATTAGTTACTTACAGATTAGTTACTGCAAATTAAGATTTTAAGTGTGTGTATTTTCTCACCGGGCTCCACTCAGATCGTATCTCCCACTGGCTGCAAATTTTCAGCTGACAGGTAGACTTGGTCACCGGCTTATCAGATGACCCACACAGCTCTGGTGCCACAGTAACCGAGGACTCTGTCTCATTGGCATGGACGTGAGTGACCTGGCGGCAGATGACCTGCCGGTGCTGAGCACCGGGTCCGCACCTCCTGCTGCACTCCGACCACTCCCCCACGTCCCAGCTGTGAGCCAATCACAGAGGACAGAGAGAGGGTTAGGGGAAAGAAAGAGCATCTTGCAGTCCATCACAAAAAAAGTGGTTTCATGGTGACACATGAGTTAACAATTACTTTCCTCAAGCAGAGCACATCCCAGCTCTCTGTCTTCATTTGGACCACAATTATTGTGTGTGGTCAGTTGACCCTGGTCTACAAGGGGCATTTTAAAGCCTGTAGTTTCCTTCAAAAGGAGATCACAGAAGAGACAAGCAAATGAAGCCAACTTGTGCTGCACAAGTTCAGATGTTTCTCCTCCCTCTACTATTACTGAAGTGTCAGTTTTTCAATCGTCTGTTGCCGCTGCATTCCCAGTAGAATATATTTCAGACTGACAGCTATCATAGATCACTGACAGTGCGGGCGAAATAGCTCACAGACTCACAACCATACATACAGTTAAGACGCTAATTCACTGCTACATCTTGGCGACAGTAAGATCTAGTGGTATTTACCACAAGGCATGAAACCCAAAGCCACACGAAAGCAAGTCAGTGTGATTGATTGTGACTGGTGACGGACTTATGGCTGGAATGTGTTTAAGTGATGAAGGTTTCACCCTGAGAGTCACAGCACCACGTGGAGCTAATACATGTGTTTGTGTGTGTGTGTGTGTGTGCCTTATTCTGTGTATGTGTCACTATTAATGTATGGGACATCAAACATGGTGTGTGTGTGTGTGTGTGTGTGTGTGTGTGTGTGTGTGTGTGTGTGTGTGTGTGTTACTCACTATGCAGGGCAGGGCTGGCTGTTGCATTCTTCTTCCCGGTTTGTTGGTTCAAGGGCAGGGTCACAGAGGTCAGCAGGAACAGTCTCCTGTGAATCCTTCTCAACACACTCCCAGAGCGCTTGACGGCTGCCTGGCAAATGCACACACACGCGCGCGCGCACACAAACACACACGCACACACGGGAAAAAGAATAAGCAAGTGAATGTGTTTGTCGGCAAACATTTGACTGTATACATACACATTTTGACAGACAATAAAGTCGTTTCCATCCATAATGATGTACAGGGCACATGTATTTTGCCTGCAGTCTCAGCCCTGCGGGTGTGTCACAACTACTGCTAACAGTTACAGCTTTCATTACATTTGTGTGTGTACATTTGTGAAACATATTATTATTATTTATGTGTGTTTCCTTGCTGCAGTGTAGAGATTGCAGATCCCAGTATACTCTGTATGGTGTCAGGTATTATTTAATTATTTAAAAAGTATCGATGCTGATACTCTGAATCGATGCCCCAAATATTTATTTAGCTTTAATACAAAAGTGCTAAATAAACATATGTGCTAAATAAAGATTTGGAAAGCATTAATTCACTGTGTGGTCACAGTTTCTTTGTGCCATATGTCTTTCCTCACCAGTGCCACAGGTTGTACTGCACTCTGTGTGCCCAGTCTTTGTCCAGGTGAAAGTGATTCGAGAGTCAGAGTTTGCGCTGGGGTCAGAGGCAACGTGGTTGGGTTTGATGGTGATGTCATTGTTGGCGTTGTCACCTTGGTGTACTTTCTCCCCTGGGTGGGATGGATCTACTGTCTCGACATCAAGAAAGTGGTAGTTCGAGGGGTGGAGCAAAAATGGTTACAGGCAAGGGAAGAAAGGCAGTGAGATCATTTGAATTATTTCAAAGATAAAAGTAAAGTGATGGAATGAAGCATAAAATAAAATTTTATAAGTGGCACACCCATGGTACACCCACACAGGTGATTGCACTTACTAATGCTGATTAGTTGTGTTTTCAGGTCTGTGTGGATGTGTACAGAATGCCCTAAATCCATACTACATACATTAATTCTAAGCCGGTTTGTAGTGTGTCCACATTGATAAAGTATCAAAAAAAAGTATACTCAGTCAGCATGCATAATAAAAAAAAAACACTCTTAATGTACACTATTCCCCCACAGTGCACAAAGGAATGGAGGAGCTCCTACAGCTGGAAAAAATCAAAACTAATTGTGGATGGTGGCCAAACTGCTCCGGTAACACCTCAGAAAAACATTGTGATGTCTCTTTGTTAAGTTTAATTGACGGTAGCATTCTAGAGTTGCAGTTTGGTGACGCACATTGATCCATTTCTTGTTAATAAAAAACATTTAAGTATGATTATTTCTTGTATGCCGACTGGAAGATAATCTTGTACATAAATTACACAGTATGTACATCTGGTAGGTGAAATAACACCCTTATTGTTCTTACCAATACATGGAGTTCGATGGCCAGCATCTTCCACCCACCTTCAACCTGAGCAAAGGTCTAATTAACCAGAATAACTGAAAACGCCTATGGGGTTGTGCAGGGTTTTTAAAAATATTTGTTGTTTCTTGAGATATTTCAGGAGATTTATTAAAATTAAATAATTATTTGCCGGTGTCGGCGGACACAAATCAAACTGCTTCTTTAATGAAGATTAAATATTAAGCAATGAAATTAAATCTGGCCCAAGTGACTGATTATTGTCTCATGTTGCGGTAAAATGCTCTTTGGCAGAACAAAGTTTGGCTGCCTGCCTGTATCAAATGTTATCAAAATCCTAATCAAATTTTCAAAATGACAGTTTTGCTGAAAATGATACATATTGGCGTTACTATGACCCTGCATGAGGACACAAACAGGCATCTGTTATGTGTTATGATCCCCGAGGGCAAACCAGAATATTTAGTCTGAGAAAATGGCACTGTGTTCATTTAGGGTAACTCTAATACAGCTTTAAGAATGGGCTTGTATGTTTATTCGCATTAGTGTGTGCACTCACCCAGGGGAAGTATGTCAGAATGTGTATCTGGTTCAGGAGTCGGGTGTGTGCTTTGTAGAGGCGCACTGTATTCATAGTATACACTGGGACGTGGTTGCTGGTAGATCAACTATAGAAAAGAGACACGGAGATGAATGGTATATCATGGTATGTAGTAATATTGTTGTTTGTATTGTAGTATAATGTATTATATACTGTATGTATTTTTGAATTTGAATAAGAGACATTGAAAGGAAATGCAGCCGATGCCAGTGCGTGTGCCATTTGCATCTCACATAAACTTGCAGG